>NC_079439.1:74538611-74595647 GCF_903798145.1 Danio aesculapii
CAGCGTTATACTGTGTTGTGATATGTGAGTTTACCGCGTAATGATCAGCGTTATACTGTGTTGAAAATGTGAGTTTACCGCGGTAATGATCAGCGTTATACTGTGTTGTGAATATGTGAGTTTACCGCGGTAATGATCAGCGTTATACTGTGTTGTGAATATGTGAGTTTACCGCGGTAATGATCAGCGTTATACTGTGTTGAAAATATGTGAGTTTTACCGCGGTAATGATCAGCGTTATACTGTGTTGTGAATACGTGAGTTTACCGCGGTAATGATCAGCGTTATACTGTGTTGTGAATACGTGAGTTTACCGCGGTAATGATCAGCATTATACGGTGTTGTGAATATGTGAGTTTACCGCGGTAATGATCAGCGTTATACTGTGTTGTGAATATGTGAGTTTACCGCGGTAATGATCAGCGTTATACTGTGTTGAGATATGTGAGTTTACCGCGGTAATGAGCAGCGTTATACTGTGTTGTGAATAGTGAGTTTACCGCAGTAATGATCAGCGTTATACTGTGTTTGTGGATACGTGAGTTTACCCGTAATGATCAGCGTTATACTGTGTTTTCAGTCCCCAGCTCAGCTGTTACTCCCCTGAATCTCCGCAGTCAGACTCTCTGGGCTCCACATACTCCATCAATGGTCTGCTGGGAATCACACAGACCACAGTGGATGGGAAGAGAGGACACGATGACAGTGAGTGCAGAAAACACACTACAGTAACTGTACAGTAACACTACAGTAACACTACAGTAACTGTACAGTAACACTACAGTAACACTACAGTAACACTACAGTAACACTGCAGTAACTGTACAGTAACACTACAGTAAACTACAGTAACTGTACAGTAACACTACAGTAACACTACAGTAACACTGCAGTAACTGTACAGTAACACTACAGTAACACTACAATAATAAAATGAAATTAAATTAAACTTTAAATGTTAGTTCACCAATTGGCAGTTCATTCCGCTGTTGTGACCCCTGATAAATTAGGCACTAAGCCTATAGGAAGTGAGTGAGTTCACCCATAATGTAAATGAGAGTAATAATTAATAACTGAATGTACATGGTTTGGGCAACTGACCATTTAAGATCTGCAGCTCAGAGTAAACGCAGCTGCTCAGTAAAGGAGTGTGTGTTGTGCAGGTGATCAGGAGAGCTGTCGGCACAGTGTGGACTCTCAGGGCAGCAGTGGCGGAACCCGAAACAGCTGAGAACTGAACATTTTCCCTCCACAACGCTGGACTGCGGGTTCGAGAGACACTACAGCAGTGACAGCTTCAGTCAGAGCAAAGCAGAGCAGGTCAGAACCCAGCATAAACATAACCCTAACCATATCTATAACCAAATAACCCTGACCCTGTCTGACCCTGTCTGACCCTGACCCAGCAGCAGCTGTACCCGCTCGCGCTCATGAATGCCGGTCTGGACGAGGGAAAAAGCGCTTCATCCATCGCAGAAACCTGGCGGCACATCAGGCTACGCTGTGGTCCAGGTAATATCTGCTGTCCTCATGACAATGACTTTAATTTATCCCTCAGTCTTTACACGAGGAGCAGGCTCAGTGTGCAGAGGTGTACACACTCACGTCATCATTCCGCATATGTGCTAGTAGTGTGTCTAATTACTGTCACCTATTCTGTTGTACATCAATTAACATCCGCACATGCATTTCTCCACCTGTCTGTCATCTCATTGCTCCGCCTCAGAAGCTCTACAGCCCCTCCCACTCTGTCTGAAACAGGAAGTGTCACCTGAGGTGAACAGCTCAAGCCCCTCCCCCAACATCATCTCCATTCAGCCTTCTTGGACCTGTCTGCCATTTCGGCTCCATCATCTGCTAACAGCTGCGGCTCCGCTCATTTATCTCATGGCTTCAGCTCATTTTCCCATCATGCCCCAGTTCATGGCCAGTTCAGCAGCCCGTCCCTCATGGCAGGTACAGCTTCAGCCGCGGCTCATGATCCCACAGGTGTGCTGTGGACAGATGATGAGTGTGTGTGTGTTTCAGGGCGTGAAGTGGCGAGCTCCATGCTGCCCGGGTATCCTCCGCACATCCCCGCGGCGCAGACCGGCTTCTCCTCCTCTACCATCGCCGGCATGGTTTCAGGTGAGCCGCCGCCAATCACACCTGCAGAAACACTGACCCCGCTATAGGGCTCATGGTGCGCACTAGCCTGTAGTAGTGTTGATGTGGATGAGGACGCTCTCCACCTGTTGAAGGGGAATCCACCTATCCTGTACCACATCTGAACAAGTTTCAACGGGAGAGCTTAAAGTTCCCTGTGCACTGATGTGAACACAACCGACAACTCATGTTCAACACTAATAACTACTGACTTGCCTAGAAACACTAGACTGTAGGGAACGAGGAACGCCCAGGGCTGCGTTTGGGTAAATCAGAGGGATTTTCTGGTTTGCGATCGTTTGTATTCTCCATTACTGGCCCAGGACAGCAGTGTCTCCCAGACTCACGCTTACACACTCTCGGTTTCACACACTGACTGTAGCTCCAGGTTCCGCAGCGTCTTTTTCCTGTGAAGGTGTTTGGTGTGGGACAGCTGTGGTGTTTGCTGTGGGGATCGGGGGTGTGTTACTTTATGGAATTGAGCCTTGTTTGGCAACACATCAGTTAAATCTGAAATACAAGGACTGGTGCATACAGTGAAAGAGACGGGATGAAGGAGATCCTAAACTCTCTTTAATTAGACAGCAGTTAATCAGGCAAGGGAGGTAATGCAGATCCCTCTTCAGATTAAATACAGGACAACACACCTGAAGAGGTGTAAACACTCTTTGAGTCCCTGATCAGTGACTGTCCTGAACTTTGGGCCTAAAGTGCTGGTGAAATGATGATGTTGAAGGTATTTGAGGTATTTGCAATATATTTAACTGTAGTGTTGAATTCTCTACATTCTGTTGGGTGTATATGTAAATGTTGTGTATGCGATGTCCACGGCAATCTCCTCAGGAGAAATCCAATAATCCCGAATCCAGAAGTCGCAGTTTAACCTCCACCATACGAGGCTGCAGATGATCGAGTGCAGACCTACTAGTGTTCAGCTGAGGGTTAAAGCATGAAGCTGAGAAGAGTTATTGAAGACAGGAGGCTGAGCGAGGAGAATCAGATCAGAAATGCACAGTTATTACTGTAAACTACTGTGGTTAGAGGACCATTTGACTTGTCTTGTTTTAGTGTTGCTCTGGTGTATTAGGGTTTACTTTCCTCTTGGTCAGCTGTGTTGGAGAGCGCTCTTCAGAACCCACAGCTTTACCTGAAGCATCTTCATGATCTCCACTTTCAGATCAGCTCTGCTCCGTCTGCTTGATGATGATGCTGGTTAATGATGCTCTGGGAAACGCAGCGAGCGAGTCCTCCACCGTCAACGCTCTTACTCTGCTTCTGGATTGTAGAAATCTCTGCCGTAATTCAGCTCAGACGTCAGACAGCCGCTGCTCTGATGATGAATGGCTCGTGATGTTCTGACTGCAGACATCTGCTGAAGGAGACCAGCGTGGGGTGTGTTTCACTCAGACGAGCGCAGGTTCCTGCTTCTGCAGCTCATAAAGGCAGTTTTCTGTGGAGCCGTAAACAGTGCATGATGAGTGTGAGAGCGGGTTAGAGATTAACAGAGTCGGCGGGTTAATCAGTGTGTGTGTGCTGAGTCTGAACGCCCGCGGCCCTCAGCGGCTCAGGGCCCACGCAGGGCCGACAGACCCAGATGGAGACCCATGAGTGAATGCACATCTATATGGAGAGCGTAGCGGAGAGCGTTTCCATTACGGCACAGACGCAGAGCTGGATGGAGCTTTCTGTTGCAGATGATCTGTCCTGCCAAGCGCGAAATGAGAGGCTCTGATTTTATTATTTTTCTGGTGGGCTCGCTGAGAGGAAGCGTTCCTACACAATTACTCACTGAAGGGGGATTCAATCCGCTCCCGTAATTACCAATTAGATACTGGAATGTTAAGAAGAGAGCGGGAGACTGCAGAGGAGAGAGGGATGGAGGCAGACGGGACGCTCCACTGAGTTCACCGGCCACCATTACTGCTGTACTGGTGTTCATACGGCAGAACTACAGTGGTGTGTGTGTGTGTGTGTGTGTGTAATGTGTGTGTTTTTTGTGTGCACAGCTCAAGAGTACACGGGGCAGAGCTACAGCCACCCGGCCTACAGCAGCTACAGCGAGGCCTGAGATTCACCAACTCCATATACTGGTGAGTTCTGTGTGTGTGTGTAAGGAGTGTCTGTGTCCATGTATGCGTATGTGTGTTTAATCAACTTTTTATAAACACACACACACACACACACACCACCCCGCTGTCCACCCCGTGTCCTTCAGCTATTGCGTAAAGTTTCCGTCATGTGCGCAGTGAAGCAGGTTTACCGCCGTGTCTTCAGGCTGTGCAGGTTTGTGTGGAAACAAACATTGCAGCGGTCATAAGTGGTCAGACGTGTGTGTGTGTGATCTGTGTGTGTATTGATAGTGTGTGTGTGCACATGTGTGTGTACTGATGGTGTGTGTCGCCCCCTGCAGGTTCCCCGTATTACTACAGTTCTGCCGCTCGAGCTCCGCCACCTGCTGCTGCCTATGATCATCTCTAACCCTCCGCCAGACAGAGAAACACTGCACAGAAGAGCAGAACACACACACACACACACACACACACACACACACACACACACACACTCCTTTATCACTGTAACACTATTTATGTTGAGCTAAGGCCATTTACGAGCACACGTTTACATCGGAGCAGCCAAAGACTCTCCTGCTACCTGTTTCATATGTTCACACTAAAGCTGCTTCCGCTCACCTCACCTGACTGACCCGATCACACACCCTGTACGTCTGATAGATGTATTGTACAGATCCAGTGGTCTGGAAATCATCTGCTGTGTTCAAAGCTCAGATGTAAACACCACCATCACGCCAACATCTCTGTGGTGTAGGTGCGCTGTCAGGGGACAGAACCAGTATCATGATTAATCCTCAAGAACAGGAGAACCGGGCTGCGCTTCAGCTCTTTAAGACAGAAGAGACGTTTATGGAGGTTTGGCTGTACCTGACGGGCTCGATCGTGATTTATTTGGATGTTTTGGGCGATGTGTAAATACTGTAGAGAAGGCAATCCCACATCCCGATCATTCATCTCTATTCCACACATGATGATCAGAGCTGGATCATGCGGGATTCATTCGTTTGAAATGTTTCTATTCTCCTTTCTGTGTTTCGTCACCTTTTATCATGCTTCAGCTTCTGAATTTTGGGTTTATGAGATTACTTTTATTCTCCTGTTAATGATATTATTCACATGTAAATGAAAATTTCTACAGAATTATTTTGAATTAAATAAAGCATGAGAAAGTCCACCCGTGTGTTTCCTCATGTCTGTGTGTCCTGCAGAAATCATCTGGTATTTGACATGCCGTTTGACCAGACCTGGCTCATCTGGATGATCATTGCTGGAGTGAATGAGCTCCTCCAGGGTCTGCTGTTGTCAGTCTGCGCTGATGATGGCGCCTTTTCTGCTGTTTCTCTGTTGAAACCCTCATTTATAGCTTTTATTTCCCGCCAGTCAGCGCTTTACCGGAACACACGGACGGGACGGAAGCAATGATCCTGAAAACATGCGCATCTGTTTAATTTCCTTTTTATTTTCTGCATCACGTACTTTTATTTGCAATTATTCCTCGCCTCTCTGTGGCCTCATTATAATGGCTCTTTAACGAGGCCACGGTTCGCCGGTGCCGCGGCCCACCTGGATCCCGTGATGAACGACCGGGAACCGGGAACACGAGCGCCTGGGGCCGCGGCGGACACCGGCAGACTGCTGAACACGAGTGTGAGTGGTGTGTGTGTGTGTGTGTGTTTTATGAGCTGTGTGGAGAAATCAGAAGCGTTAAAAGCAGCAGGGTTAACCCTTCATCAGCTGCAGTGCCCTCGCTAAACTCACCTGAGCTCTGCAGGAAGCTTACTGCAGTTACAGCCGCTGAAGAACTGAAGCCCACTGCCCTGCTGAAAAAAACGGCTTAAACCAGCCTAGGCTGGTTGGCTGGTTTTATCTGGTCGACCAGCCTGGTTTTAGAGGGGTTTTTAGCCATTTCCAGCCTGATCTTAGCTGATCAGGCTGGAAAATGACCAGCTAAATCCAACCAGCTTGACCAGCTAAGACCAGGCTGGAAGTGACCAAAACCCCTCTAAAACCAGGCTGGTCGACCAGATAAACCAGCCTACCAGCCTAGGCTGGTTTAAGCAGTTTTTTTCAGTAGGGTACTGTTAAAGTGTGTGGGTAAACATGCTGAGCCGACATAACTCAGTGCTGGGTCAGATATGGTCAAATTTAGAGTTAACTTCGATTTATCTTGAGCTGCTCATCCACCAGCAGCGGCGGGGTTTGGTGTTGTTTCCTGGTCAGATGTGTCCGGCCCGCTCTGTAATGTCAGACCACGGTCTGTGATGAACACTCGTCCATCTCTGCGGCGGTCTGGAGGACGAGCTCCTCAAAACATCTCAGCGTCTGTGTGTTTTAAGCACTGCTAACCAGGAACAAACGCACGTGCGTGTGTGTGTGTGTGTGTGTGTGTGTGTGTGTGTGTGTGTGTGTGTGTGTGTGTGTGTGTGTGTGTGTGTGTGTCTTTCATGGAGGCAAAATGACAGAAACCTCCAAAAATGTCTGCCAGCGACGCCAACTGGTCTGCTGCCCACCCCACCATCAGCAAGAGTGAGAAGCTGAGTGTGTGTCCACAACAGCAGCGCTGATATGTCTACAGCCGCGGTGTGTGTGTTTGTGTTGTTCAGCTCCCGCACACAGAGCCACTGCGGCCCCATTAGCACACAGTAATGAGAGCGGCAGCACAATACGGGCAGCGGGCCGGAACACTGAGAGGACAAAGACCAGCACACGGGCTGAGTGTGTGTGTGTGTGTGTGCGTGAGAGAGAGTGTGTGTGTATCATCACAGGAGCCAGAACCAGCCAACGGGCCCCTGGACACCACTGTTGTGTGTGTGTCTGACATGTTCTTACAAACACACACACACAGACACACACACACGCACACACACACACACACACACACACACACACACACCACACACACACAGACACACACACACCAAACACACTGTGAAGTCAACATGCTGCAGTAGGTGATGGTGTTCAGACATGTGCTGTAGGTGATGGTGTTCAGACATGTGCTGTAGGTGATGGTGTTCAGACATGTGCTGTAGGTGATGGTGTTCAGACATGTGCTGTAGGTGATGGTGTTCAGACATGTGCTGTAGGTGATGGTGTTCAGACATGTGCTGTAGGTGATGGTGTTCAGACATGTGCAGTAGGTGATGGTGTTCAGACATGCTGCAGTAGGTGATGGTGTTCAGACATGTGCTGTAGGTGATGGTGTTCAGACATGTGCTGTAGGTGATGGTGTTCAGACATGTGCTGTAGGTGATGGTGTTCAGACATGTGCAGTAGGTGATGGTGTTCAGACATGTGCTGTAGGTGATGGTGTTCAGACATTGCAGTAGGTGATGGTGTTCAGACATGCTGCAGTAGGTGATGGTGTTCAGACATGCTGCAGTAGGTGATGGTGTTCAGACATGTGCTGTAGGTGATGGTTCAGACATGTGCTGTAGGTGATGGTGTTCAGACATGTGCTGTAGGTGATGGTGTTCAGACATGTGCTGTAGGTGATGGTGTTCAGACATGTGCTGTAGGTGATGGTGTTCAGACATGTGCAGTAGGTGATGGTGTTCAGACATGCTGCAGTAGGTGATGGTGTTCAGACATGCTGCAGTAGGTGATGGTGTTCAGACATGCTGCAGTAGGTGATGGTGTTCAGACATGTGCTGTAGGTGATGGTGTTCAGACATGTGCTGTAGGTGATGGTGTTCAGACATGTGCAGTAGGTGATAGTGTTCAACATGCTGCAGTAGGTGATGGTGTTCAGACATGCTGCAGTAGGTGATGGTGTTCAGACATGTGCAGTAGGTGATGGTGTTCAGACATGCTGCAGTAGGTGATGGTGTTCAGACATGCTGCAGTAGGTGATGGTTCAGACATGTGCTGTAGGTGATGGTGTTCAGACATGTGCTGTAGGTGATGGTGTTCAGACAGTGCTGTAGGTGATGGTGTTCAGACATTGCAGTAGGTGATGGTGTTCAGACATGTGCAGTAGGTGATGGTGTTCAGACATGCTGCAGTAGGTGATGGTGTTCAGACATGCTGCAGTAGGTGATGGTGTTCAGACGTGCTGTAGGTGATGGTGTTCACATGTGCTGTAGGTGATGGTGTTCAGACATGCTGCAGTAGGTGATGGTGTTCAGACATGCTGCAGTAGGTGATGGTGTTCAGACATGTTCAGTAGGTGATGGTGTTCAGACATGCTGCAGTAGGTGATGGTGTTCAGACATGTGCAGTAGGTGATGGTGTTCAGACATGCTGCAGTAGGTGATGGTTTCAGACATGTTGCAGTAGGTGATGGTGTTTAGACATGTGCTGGTAGTGATGTGTTCAGACATGCTGCAGTAGGTGATGGTGTTCAGACATGTGCTGTAGTGATGGTGTTCAGACATGTGCTGTAGGTGATGGTGTTCAGACATGTGCTGTAGGTGATGGTGTTCAACATGTGCTGTAGGTGATGGTGTTCAGACATGCTGCAGTAGGTGATGGTGTTCAGACATGCTGCAGTAGGTGATAGTGTTCAGACATGTGCTGTAGGTGATGGTGTTCAGACATGCTGCAGTAGGTGATGGTGTTCAGACATGCTGCAGTAGGGTTGGTGTTCAGACATGCTGCTGTAGGTGATGGTGTTCAGACATGCTGCAGTAGGGATGGTGTTCAGACATGCTGCTGTAGGTGATGGTGTTCAGACATGTGCTGTAGGTGATGGTGTTCAGACATGTGCTGTAGGTGATGGTGTTCAGACATGCTGCAGTAGGTGATGGTGTTCAGACATGTGCTGTAGGGGGTGGTGTTCAGACATGCTGCAGTAGGTGATGGTGTTCAGACATGCTGCTGTGATGGTGTTCAGACATGTGCTGTAGGTGATGGTGTTCAGACATGTGCTGTAGGTGATGGTGTTCAGACATGCTGCAGTAGGTGATGGTGTTCAGACATGTGCTGTAGGTGATGGTGTTCAGACATGTGCTGTAGGTGATGGTGTTCAGACATGCTGCAGTAGGGGATGGTGTTCAGACATGCTGCAGTAGGTGATGGTGTTCAGACATGTGCTGTAGGTGATGGTGTTCAGACATGTGCTGTAGGTGATGGTGTTCAGACATGCTGCAGTAGGTGATGGTGTTCAGACATGCTGCAGTAGGTGATGGTGTTCAGACATGTTGCAGTAGGTGATGGTGTTCAGACATGCTGCAGTAGTGATGGTGTTCAGACATGTGCAGTAGGTGATGGTGTTCAGACATGCTGCAGTAGGTGATGGTGTTCAGACATGTTGCAGTAGGTGATGGTGTTTAGACATGTGCTGTATGATGGTGTTCAGACATGCTGCAGTAGGTGATGGTGTTCAGACATGTGCTGTAGTGATGGTGTTCAGACATGTGCTGTAGGTGATGGTGTGTTCAGACATGTGCTGTAGGTGATGGTGTTCAGACATGTGCTGTAGGTGATGGTGTTCAGACATGCTGCAGTAGGTGATGGTGTTCAGACATGCTGCAGTAGGTGATAGTGTTCAGACATGTGCTGTAGGTGATGGTGTCAGACATGCTGCAGTAGGTGATGGTGTTCAGACATGCTGCAGTAGGTGTTTGGTGTTCAGACATGCTGCTGTAGGTGATGGTGTTCAGACATGCTGCAGTAGGTGATGGTGTTCAGACATGCTGCTGTAGGTGATGGTGTTCAGACATGCTGCTGTAGGTGATGGTGTTCAGACATGCTGCAGTAGGTGTTGGTGTTCAGACATGCTGCAGTAGGGGATGGTGTTCAGACATGTGCTGTAGGTGATGGTGTTCAGACATGCTGCAGTAGGGGATGGGGTTCAGACATGTGCTGTAGGTGATGGTGTTCAGACATGCTGCAGTAGGTGATGGTGTTCAACATGCTGCTGTAGGTGATGGTGTTCAGACATGTGCTGTAGGTGATGGTGTTCAGACATGTGCTGTAGGTGATGGTGTTCAGACATGCTGCTGTAGGTGATGGTGTTCAGACAGTGCTGTAGTGATGGTGTTCAGACATGCTGCAGTAGGGGATGGTGTTCAGACATGCTGCTGTAGGTGATGGTGTTCAGACATGCTGCAGTAGGGGATGGTGTTCAGACATGTGCTGTAGGTGATGGTGTTCAGACATGCTGCAGTAGGTGATGGTGTTCAGACATGCTGCAGTAGGTGATGGTGTTCAGACATGCTGCAGTAGGTGATGGTGTTCAGACATGCTGCAGTAGGTGATGGTGTTCAGACATTTGTGTTGTTGTTGTGCTGGTGTTGATAGTCTCTTCATATTCCACTAGTCCTGATTAAAGTGAATGATCTAAACGTGTTTATTTGTGTCTTTATTCTGGATGAGGCATAAAACTGAGAGTCGGCCGATAATTCCCATAATTCTGATTAATAGCCCAACTGTCCATCAAGAATTGTAGATTTGGACATCTGTGCAGCCGTTTGAGCGTGCACACGACATGAGGAGAGTGACAGCGGTAAAACAAACGCTGAATCAAAACTATTTAAACTCCTGAATCAATACTGGAGTGATTTCTGCACGCTGGAGGAAGGACAACACCATGGCGGAAGTGTTTCTGATGGACAGGTCATGTTCTGTTTAAAACTGTTTCAGTTATGTCAGTATGGGTCAGTAATATGTAATTCCTGCACGCCGCCGTCAAACACTAACCATACAGTCACTGTAGGACAAAGCATGTGAGAGAGTGAGAGCGATGATTGCATGATGAAATATTCCACATCATGATGATTCTGACTGATCACTACACCACTGAAGTGTGCTCGATATATACAGCTTCACTGGGAATTGGACTATTCTAAAGTTCTGTAGAGGTTTCTAACTGGAGAATGACATGATCTAGTGGGTTGCCTGTTGTCATCTTTACGTGCGCACTCGTGATTTCAGGAGGCGTGGCTTTAGACGGCAGGGAGGGCTGTTTCAGAGATATTATGCTAATGGATGGTATTTTAACAGATCACCTACTGCACATTTAACATACATAAGTGTGTGTGTGTGTGTGGGTGTGTGTGTGTGTGTGTTTGTGTGTGTGTGTGGTTTACTTGGTAAAGCAGCAGCACTGATGAAGGACACACACACACACACACACACAGCTCCAGAATGAAGTCATGAGTGCTGTTTGGACTCTTAATGAAGAAGGTCTTCGCTTGCCTTTTTAATTACTCAACCAGGCCTGACGAGTGGCCCCAAACCCTCCAGACGGACACGCAAAACCACACACACACACCACACACACTCAGAAGACTCCAGACGTCTCGCTTCAGCACTGGTCATGACCCGACGCAGCGGTGTACGAAAACACTGAAGACACTTCTGGGCTCCGGTTCTGTGTGTGTGTGTGTGTGTGTGTGTGGTGTGTGGTGTGCTCACTCTGGAGCTGACTCTGACAGTTTTCCTCATGTCTGTTTATCTGTAAACATCAGCGATGATCTGATATCAACTCCTCAGATCTCTATCAGGACACATCCTGAGCCTGAGGGCACAATCCATCACACACACACACCACACACACACACACACACACACACACGCACACACACACGAACACACACACACACACACACACACGCACACACACACACGAACACACCACACACACACACACGCACGCACGCACGCACACCCACCCGCACGCACAGCACCACACACACACACACCACACACAACACCACACACACACACCACACAACACACCACACACCACACACACACACACACACCACACCACACACACACACACACACACACACACACGCACACACACCACGCACACACACACACACACACACACACACACACACACACAGCTCTTCTTCCAGTGGTTTATTATTATGGTCTGTAAACAGACTGCTGAGTTATGAAGTAAGAGTAAATCTGAGCAGTGTCTCCCTCTAGTGGCTGCGGTCAGCAGCTCCGCCACTGGGAGATCAGTGCAGGGATGGAGTGTGTGTATGTGTGATTGTGTGTGTGAGAGTGTATGTGTGAGTGTGTGTGAGTGTGTGTGACAAACATTACAGCTGCTGTTTCGCTCTGTATAGTCTCTGTAATATTCTGTTTCGCTCAGAGTCCTGCCGGAGCGGAGGGTCTGTGTGTTAGTCCCGGCTCTTCAGAGCTCTTTGTTTCGGCGAGGGATGACTCTTGCGGACGGTCCTCCTCTCCGAGATGTTGCGTTTGACTTTGACCGCCGGCGGCGGCGGCGTCTGCAGCTCTAGAGATGGGCTGGAGTGTGAACGCTGGATCGGGGCGGCGCTGAGGTCCATCTGATCCACCGCTGCGCCCACACACACTCGTCATACACACACAGCCGGTCCGCCACCACTGCGTCCGCATCCAGAGATCGCCACACCTCCAGCGCCTGCAGGTACACCTCATACCGACCCTTCTGCAGACCACAGGACACAAGAACACAGCCGGCGGTCAATCTCTGAAGATCATTCAGGTCCGCTGTGTTCATGAAGACACTACAAGATGAACCACAGACGTTGTGTGTGTGTGTGTGTGTGGTGTGTGTGTGTGTGTTGTATACTCCAGCCCTGGTTTGTGTGTGTGTTCTCGCACCTCATACTGCAGGTACTCCTCCCTCTGCCGCTGCTCCTCCAGCGCTCTCGCTCTGGGTTTCCTGCCGTCCAGCGCCCCCTGCTGGAGGGAGACAGATCCTGCTGGAAACTGTAAAGCATTGCCGCGTGCGACTGCAGCTGTTTGTCCTGCAGAAACACACACCAAAATCACACACTTGCCTGTGACGGACACGCTGATCCTCACAACTCGTCTGTTTCAGACACGCGATGTGGAGTCTGGTGTGAGGTTAGCATCTGCAGCTAATGTCAACTCTGTTATGGTTCATTAATAAATTAACAACACTTAGCAGCAGAGTCACATATTCCAGACTCATTTCAGCATTATCTGACAGTAATATTGGGTTCAGCTCACTGTAAGCTATACAGTTGTTGTGTATTTCCAGTTTAAGAAAATGAGGTCAAAACGCCTGTAACACACGTGCAGTCCTGTACTGCAGTATACATGCAGGCAGTGTGTGTTTCAGTCTAATATAGGCATGTAGTGTGTATGTATTCAGGGATCGTGTGCTGATTAAGGGCCCTCAGTAGTGTTCAGTGTGTTCAGCATTACCAGCGGGAGGTTGGCCTGCGTCGCCGGCAGGATCGGCCGACAGAATCTCCTCTGTGAGCCGACGGCGGCTGGAAACGGCGGAGAGGAATGAAGTGCAGACACCAGATTAATGCGGCCGATCCAGGAGTTCATCTGCTCTGTGGTGCTGAGAAACAGGAGCAACACACACATTAAACACAACACACACTTTACACACACACTCCAGCCCTCAGAGACCATGAACACACACTCACAGCCCTTCTGTGACCGAGAAACACCACTCCAACCCTCAGAGGCCCTGACACACACTCAAAGCCCTTCTGTGACCCAGAACAGACACTTTGGCCTTCAGAGGCCCTGAACACACACTCATGGTGACTTGAGCCCGTGAATACTCACGGGGCCTCGAACAGGAACACCCTCCAGTCAGCCGTCTGCAGCCGGAACACGTGTGGCCGTTTGGTGTACTGCAGTGCCTGCTCAGCCAGAGCATGATGGACACTGAGCACCTCGTCTGAGCCCTGACCGTCCTTCACATAATCATCCTACAAGACACAAACAGGGTCAGTTCACTGCAGTCTGACAACACACACACACACACACACACACACACACACACACACACACACACACACACACCCTTCTGCAGGTACAGCACCATTCCCTTCAGCATGGCATAAAACGTCTTCCAGCTTCGTTTCCCCCAACGGAGCTGCAAATCAGGCGGTTATTAGTCTGCAAACACACTGACTGTACACTCAGTAGAGGAGCAGTTAACCTCTCCTCATTGCCGTTATCCGGAACTGCTCTTTATTCCAGATGGGGACTTACTACGTTTGCCGTCGATGTCCGCATGTGCTTTCCGCTTCAGAAAGCCTTTGTGGAAGACGCTGGCCTTGGTGTCGTGTGAAGATCCTGGAACGGGTTACTCTTGGAGCGCAGCGGCCCATCCTTCTCGCCATCTGGCTCCAGCATCAGGGATTTGGCCAAAACCTCGTCCTCTCTGTAACAAACAGAAGGACGTCAGACAGCAGCCAGAGCCAAACATCAAGCAGTGCAGATACAAGAACTCACATGGCCCACTGCAGCGGCTGGCTCTTGATGGAGCTGTAGAGACTCTGGAGAGAAACAAAGAGAAACAAGAGAAAACAGGTCAGTACTGAACACAGCGGCCGCAGACGCAGGAGAAACAGGTCAGTACTGAACACAGCGGCCGCAGACTGCAGGAGTTACAGGTCAGTACTGAACACAGCAGCCGCAGACGCAGGAGAAACAGGTCAGTACTGAACACAGCGGCCGCAGACGCAGGAGAAACAGGTCAGTACTGAACACAGCGGTCGCAGGCGCAGGAGAAACAGGTCAGTACTGAACACAAGCGGCTGCAGACACAGGAGAAATAGATACTCACCTTCAGGAGGTCCCGGCTGAAGCTTTCACCTCCATTCATGCCCTCTAGATTCGACACAAAGTCCGTTGAAGACATGGGCTTCCCAACGTTCTGGAGAGACACACAAGTTATTCCCTCACACACACACCTGGGCACGTTTTCTGTGACGTGGAGAGCTGTGAGAGACTCACCTGTCCGTGCAGGTCTGTGTTGAGCAGCATGAGGGCGCAGGTGAGTGTGAGCACGCTGGATGTGGAGTCGAAGGCCTCAGGGTTACAGTTCTGGAAGCGACAGGAGAAGTGCTGCAGGACACGCTCTCGCTCCTGAGACTCCCCCAGCAGAACCACCTCCTTCAGGAAACACCTGAGGGATGAAAACACAGGTGTGAAGCTGGTTTGGAGAATCGCCTCCATATGTGAGTTTGGCCTACCGCAGTGCGAGCTCCAGGCTCTGATCAGTGAAGTCGAAGAACCGCAGATACTCTTCCCCGACAGCTCGACTGAAGTCATTACTGCAGAAATACAAACACTTGCATTTAGAGACAGAAACACAATTTGACACAATAGATGTTTTTACAAATACAGTACACTTAACATGTAATTTGTGGATCAAGAAACATTAATTATAAGTGTTGAAGTGTGCGGTTTCATATGATTGTGGACATTTTTATACAGTACCATTACCAAACTTTTTTTTTGTTTTTTTTTTTTCTTTCAAAATTAATTGAAAGACATGAAGACTTACTCCTTGTCCAGATGCCTGACCACATCAGTGCGCTGAAACCCATCCAGTCTGTAGAGCTTCTCTGCCAAACGCTGAGCCTCAGCCCTGTTCACTGGTTGGGTCCTGTTTCTCCAGCTCAGTCCTGTTCACCGGCTGGGCCTTGTTCTCCATCTCAGCCGTACCATTAATGAGGGGCCCCACCAAGGTCGTGTGCTGCATGATGAGGCTGATCCCTGTTGCCGTATTTTGTGTACCCGGATACTTTGGGGGCCCCAGGTCTAATTTAGGCTCCAGAACCTCCTGATCTGACCTAGGCTCCAGATCTGACCTAGGCTCTAAATTCCACTTAGGCTCCAGAGGTTCCTGATTTGACTGTGGTTCCAGAGGCTCCGGATCTGACCTAGGCTCCAGATCTGACTGAGGCCCCTTATCTGACCTAGGCTCTAGATTTGACCTAGGCTCCAGAGGCTCCAGATCTGACTGTGGTGCCAAACCTAACCTAGGCTCCAGAGAATCCGGATCTGACTGAGACCACTGATCTAAACTTGGTTCCAATTCTGACTGAGGCCCCTGATCTGACCTAGGCTTTAGAGACTCCAGATCTGACTGAGGCTCTAGATCTGACTGAGGCCCCTGATCTGACCTAGGCTTTAGAGACTCCAAATCTGACTGTGGCTCCAGATCTGACTGAGGCCCCTGAGCTGACCTAGGCTCCAGAGAATCTGGATCTGACTGAGGCCCCTGATCTAAGCTAGGCTCCAGAACTGACTGTGGCCCCTGATCTGACCTAGGCTCCAGATTTGACCTAGGCTCCGTATCTGACTGTGGCTCCAGATCCGACTGAGGCCCCTGATCTGACCTAGGCTCCAGAGAATCTAGATCTGACTGAGGCCCCTGATCTAAGCTTGGCTCCAGAACTGACTGTGGCCCCTGATCTGACCTAGGCTCCAGAGAATCTAGATCTGACTGAGGCCCCTGATCTAAGCTTGGCTCCAGAACTGACTGTGGCCCCCTGATCTGACTTAGGCTCCAGATCTGACTGAGACCTCTGATCTGACCTAGGCTCCAAATTAGACCTAGGCACCAGAGGCTCTGGATCTGTCCGTGGTGTCATATCTGACTGAGGCCCCTGATCTGACCCAGGTTCCAGAGACTCTGGATATGACTGAGGCCCCTGATCTGACCTAGGGTCCAGAAACTCTGGATTTGACTGAGGCCCCTCATCTGACCTAGGCTCCAGAGACTGTGGATATGACTGAGGTCCCTGATCTGAGTGGAGCCCTCGGGCTCTCTGGTTCATCTCTGAAGACTCACTGTAGGCTGGATGTCTGTCGGACTCTGGATCTCTCAGGTCAGCTTCAGTCGGTGTGGTCAGCTGTTCTCCAGGGGTTGTGGGGGCTGGTTTATGGCTATTGGGGGCCTGGATGTGCTCAGCATGTGAAGGGTCTTCCTGCAGGTGTGTCTCTGCCTCAAGTGTGTGCATCTGATCAGGGGTCAGCTCTTCCTCAACTGCTGGTTCCTCACATGTGTGTGTGTCAGTGCAGAGCGGACCACCATCTGCAGAAGAGAACATACACCCTTCATCAGAAGCAGCAGTGTGTGTGTGTGTGTGTGTGTGAGTGTAGTAGCAGCGTGGGCAACAGTGTGTGTGTGTGTGTGTGTGGAACAGCAATGTGTGTGGTGTGTGTGTGTGTGTGTGGACACTGACAAGTGTTAGCTCACATCATAACGTTGTGCAACAGGAAGTGAACGATGGAGTCAGCAACACACTCACACAGAGACACACAGCTGATGAACACGTGGACGTTTCACAACAGCAGAGATCTACAGCTCATGTTTATAATCACACACACAAACACACACACACACACACACACACACACACACACACACACACACAGTGTACCTGTGTGTCCTGCAGAGGCTGCTGGAGGCTCCTCAAGTGCGCAAACATCAGCTTCACACACCTGTCAGAGCAAAGCATTAATGTCACTCAGGAGGTGAACACTGAGCGTCAGCTCAACCAGCCACACACTCATTACGACCAAACACACACTGAGTCTATCTCAGACGGATAATCTGAGTATATCAGTGCTGCGCTCGCTGTAGAGAGTGTACAGGGGAACTCAGTGTATCAGTCACACACACACACACACACACACACACACACACAGCTCATCTGCTCTGACGCACCTGTGCCAGCACACACACATCGCCCGGCTCTCGCCCTGCTGCAGGCTCGGCTGCGTCCCACTGTACGGTGGCGTATGCGGGTGCGGTGCAGGGCTTGGGGTCAGAGGTCGCCCCACACACACTCTCCACCCGCTGCATGTAGCGCACCGCCTCCAGATACAGCTCCGATTCGCCCGCCGGAGCCTCCATCTGTGCTCACACACACTCAGAAGAGTCCAGAAGAGTCCATCAGCAGACTGAGGGTGCAGAACACACACACACACACACACGCACACACACGTCAACACTACAGTACTTTAGTAAGCGTGTGCAAACGTCGTCTTCAGGCTGAGGCACACCAGTGGACACACGAACGCTCGATTATCCGCCGTTTCCTCCGCGCTCCACTGTGTGTGTACGAGAGCTCAGGGGCGAACATGATAAAGAGAACACACACACTCACAGGAGAAACATTACAGCACAGAGCATCAGTGTGTGTGTGTGTGTGTGTGTCTGTTTGTTGAAGAAGTCAAAGCCACGCACAGAAGAGCGACATGAACATGCTGATCATATAGCAACACTACAGATACACACACACACCACACACACACACACACGCACACACACACACACACACACACACACACACACACACACACACAGTAATTAATTATCATCTAGTAATGTTTTGAGATGAAGCTCACCTCCTTCAGCAGTCAGAGATCTCAGAAACACACAGAGCGGATGTGCTCACACTGACTTCTGCTCAACACACACACACACTTCCTGACCACAAACAACCTCTACACACACAGGCGCACACATTCTATCTCTCTCTCAACACACACCTCTGTCTCACAGGCAGACACACACACATAAACATGAACACAATCTCACACACACTAACTGTCTGTCTCTTTCTCTCTCTATTACAACACACACACCACACCACACACACACACACACACACACGCACACACACGCACACACACGCACGCACGCGCACGCACACACACACACACACACACACACACACACAGTTTATATAGTTCTCCTGCAGTTCAGAATCACTATACATTATAACTCACTTCTTCAGTGAATATAAACACACACACACACACACACACACACACACACACGCACGCACAGTGGTGGAGCAGCACTGACCCACTAACTGCTACAGGTCCTGGATCAGCTCATCATTCCGGTGTAGCATCAACCTCACGCTTCCTGTGCAGCAGAAGACTGAAGATGCTCCTCGTGTTTTGATAAGACACACTTTAATCTCCATACCAGCGCATCTGCAACACACACACACACACAACACACACACACACACACACACAACTGCGTGTTTAAAGTGTACAGTCACAGAGGATCTGAAGAGCAGAGGTCACAGTGCTCCAGTGAACACCTGAAGCTCCACACACACACACACCACACAGCACGCACACACACACGCACACACACACACACACACACACACACACACACGCACACACACACACACACACGCACACACACACACACACCTTCATCACCTGAGATCCTCTTTAGCTCTACAGTCATCAGCAGAGGCAGTGAAGACGCCACAGCAGAGCTCACCTGCAGAATGAGGAACAGCTGATCCGCGAACACGTCCAGCAGCATTCACTCACATCTCCATACAACGCACAGGAATGCCTTCATTTGATTGGCTGTCGGCAGACACCTGCAAGCTCCGCCCACCTGACGGACGCTCAGATAGGATTGACAGCTGTCAGTCATTCAGCACAAAACACGTTAAATCTGCGTGTTTGAGGGAGAATATCCATATGAACATATTAAATATATATTACACTTGTTTATTCATACTACACCCTGCTAAAACAGCTCAAACCAGCCTAAACCGGTTGGCTAGTTTTAGCTGGTTGACCAACCTGGTTTTAGAGGGGTTTAGTTCATTTCCAGCCTGTTTAATTCAGTAGACTAGTGAAGTCCTTTAATTAACAACTAAACAAAAGAGCAAATACTGCACTTTCCAACAATTATATGCTGTATTGTCCTTCTACACACCACAGCGTGTGTTAAACTACTACACAGTGTAGTAAAAACTGAAGTGTACCACAGTATTCATTATGGCCGGGGCTCCAGCAGACGTTTAGTGTGTATTAATGAAGGCTCGTGTGACGCAAAGATGCTGTTCTTCGGGATATAGAGCCGAGAATAAGAGTATGTGTGTGTGTGTGTGTGTGTGTGTGTGTGTGTGTGGGTGTGTGTGTGTGTGTGTGTGTGTGTGTGTGTGAGAGAGAAGTAAAAACAGTTTAAACTGGAGAAAAACGAAACTGTGCCTTTTGATACTGCGCATGCGCACAGAGGGGCTGCAGCTCTCCTCCGGCCCGGCGGGGGCGGCGCTGAGTCTTCACTGCGGCTCCTGTGTCTGTTTGTGTCTGTGGAAATGGCGAAGTTTGGAGATTTAAAAGTCTTTCTCGAGTCTTCTCTGAATGAAATCTTCCGTGTGACCGTCAGTGATATCCTGGACTCGGTGGAGCAGACCGTCGGAGAGTTTCAGCGCAAAATCCAGAGGATCGAGACCGAGAACGAGGAGCTGAAGAAGCGGCTGAGGGCAGGAGAGGAGAGCCCGAAACACCGCAGACCCGGTGAAACACGGCAGCTTTTAGCCGGTTATTAATCTATTGTTACCCTGTTATTAATGTATCATTAGCCCGCTGTTCTGATTCAGGAGGAAATTGCTCTTTTAGCTGTTAATTCTTATTATTCCTCCAGCGATGCTCCTTTAATAAAGGCAGAGATCAGTATAATCCAGTCCAGTCAGATATAAACCGCGTTCAGTGGCCAACATTTCAGTCATGATGAGGCTTTTATCTTCATTTAAAGAGGTTTATTTACCATCACCATGAGCTTTGTCCAACATTTCGGTGTCTGCACCCTAGTTTTCCCTTAAACCTGTTTTATGATACTATAATGACGATAAACACACTGATATTGATCATGTTCACCACCACCGCCGCGTGTTACAGCAGAAACCCCATCAGCATAGTCAGATCCAGCAGAAAATACACATACAACATGCTCTAAATCCAGTAAAACACACACTCACACACACGCGCACACACGCGCACACACACACACACATGATTGTACTGATAGATGTGAACAGTCTCTTATATTCTGTTTGTTAAATATACACACTGAATACTGACAGCGCTGTGTGTGCGTGTGTGTGTGTGTGTGTGTGTGTGTTTCAGCCGCTGAGGATGGCGTTCGCAGAGCTGTGTTTCCCCTGAGCTGCGATGCGGAGTGTGTGCGCCGCTGTAAGAACACACAGACGGCAGACGCACCGCAGGACTGTGCAGGAGTGTGTTTATCAGTGTGTGTGTGTGTGAAGACCGAGCCGAAGGAAGACTGTGCATACACACAGCCGGAGATTAAGAGTGAGGACGTGGAGGAGCGCTGCGACCCTGAGACCACACACACACACACTGCAGACGCTGTGACACACACACACTCACTGAGACCGCATACACACACACTGCAGATGCTGTGACACACACACACTCACCTGAGACCTCATACACACACACTGCAGACGCTGTGACACACACACACTTACCTAAGACCGCATACACACACACTGCAGACGCTGTGACACACACACACTTACCTAAGACCGCATACACACACACTGCAGATGTTGTGACGCACACACACACACCTGAGACCGTATACACACACACTGCAGATGCTGTGACGCACACACACACACCTGAGGCCACATACACACACACTGCAGACACCGTGACGCACACACACTCTGAGGATGAGTCCAGCGCAGCGTCCGCCTCCCAGAACACACACGTGTGCGGTGTGTGTGGGACGGGCTTTGAGCGGGCAGACCTGCTGCTGCTGCACCTGCACACACACACCGGTGCGCGTCCGTTCATCTGCGGCGTCTGCGGGAAGAGCTACGGGCACCGGGGGCAGCTGCGCACACATCGGCGGCTGCACACGGGCGAGCGTCCGTACGGCTGCAGCGTCTGCGGGAAACGCTTCAATGAGCAGAGCCAGCTGAAGGTGCACCAGCGCACACACACCGGCGAGCGGCCGTACACCTGCAGCGCCTGCGGGAAGAGCTTCACCAATGCCGGGAATCTGCGCAGCCACCAGCGCACACACACCGGCGAGCGGCCATACGGCTGCAGCAGCTGCGGCAAACGATTCAACGGCGCGGGAGACCTGCGCACACACCAGCGCATTCACACCGGCGAGCGGCCGTACCACTGCGAGCTCTGCAACAAGAGGTTCAGCCAGGCCGGACACCTGACCATCCACCGCCGCATGCACACGGGCGAGCGGCCGTACGGCTGCAGCAGCTGCGGGAAGCGCTTCACCGTGGCCAGCAGCCTGAAGCTGCACCTGCTGACACACACGGGCGAGCGGCGGCACGCCTGCAGCCACTGCAGCAAGAGCTTCAGCCGCGCCGGACACCTGAAGAGGCACGCGCTGGTGCACAGCCGGCAGGAGCCGCACCGCTGCGAACACTGCGGCCGCATCTACAGCGACCCGTCCTCCCTGAGGAAGCACCAGAGGACGCACAGCGCAGCGGACGGGGGTCAGGGGTCAGCCGGGGGTCAGGGGTCAGATGACCAGAGCGGCGCCCAGTGACGAACACCTTCAGTCCTGCGCTCTGCATCCCCTCAGTAGTAATTAATGAAGCTGGTGGTGGTGTGTGGTTTATTCATCTGCATATGCCAGAGTAATTGGCGGTTCATTCCGCTGTGGCGGCCTCTGATAAATCAGGTACTGAGCTGAAGGAAAATGAATGAATGAATGAATGAATGCTGTGACTGTGATGGTCGCTCACTGACCTCTAGTGGACGCTCCTGAATCTGCTCCACTACTGTCTGTCCTCCATCAGAAGAGTGTGTGTGTGTGTGTGTGTGCGTTTCACTCTCTGAGGAGAGATGAGCTCTGCACGGTCCATGATAAACTCTGTTCTGGCCTGGTTCTGTAACTCCTCATCATTATTTCATGATCAAACACTGTAATCCCTCGTGTCCGAGTGTGTTTGGCTGAAAGCCTCTGCTGAATGATTAAGTGTAATGTTTTAACCACAGCAGCACATAAAGGAGCGTATGCTAATAACAGCGTATGCTAATAACAGCGTATGCTAATAACAGCGATGCTAATAACAGCGTATGCTAATAACAGCGTATGCTAATAACAGCGTATGCTAATAACAGCGATGCTCATCGTCTAATGTGTTTATCTAATGTTATTAATATTGTTTTATAGAATTAATGGCTCATGTCATTGATCTGTCTGGTCTATATAGACTCCATAAATCCCCCAGAACACACAGCAGGCTGACACTGTATTTATGTGTGTGTTTGTTTATTGATGTGGCAGTGCTCAACACTACATTGATCAAAGACACCTGAACATTAATGCTGAATAAATGAAGCTGAAGGCGCAGTGGATGAGGAGCAGATGCTGGAGTCTTCATTATTAATGCTGTGATTATGGGATGTCTGTGTGTAGATCAGTGTCAGTTCCTCCATCACAGCATCTGAAACACAGGGCAGAGTTCAGTTACAGCCGCTCTCTTCATGCAGGCGGTAACTGAAGGCAAAGTCCAGGCTTCATTAACATAAACACATCTTCATTCTCAATAACCCATGTAAAGGCATCTGTCTGCATTAGCCGTGTTCTGATGTCTGTTCTCTTCTCCAGAACTTCACTTAAAAAGCTAAAACTAGAAGTGTGTGTGTGCTGATGGAGGAGCAAACACTCAAAACAAACAAAATAAATATTAATTAATGCTAAATAACCAAAAATAAATGACGGTAATAACACACATCCTAATATAGGCGGTTCATTCCGCTGTGGCGACATCTGATAAATGAGGAGCTGAGCTGAAGGGAAGTGAGCTCAGAAAACAGACATATTGTACACTCAAATATATATATTTCTCTTGTTCAAACTACTTATTTAAAATGAGCTGAAACAACACAATTGCAGAGGTTTCATTGGGACAACTTAATTTTTTTTGTTCAATCCACATAAATTTGTTGAGCGTTAGCGTAATCGATTTGTGTTGTGACAGCATGAATGAATTGTGTGGAACCCTGTATATTTGACAGTGTATTTGAATTAAAACTAGTTTACTGTACAGATGTCCAGGCTCAGTCTTTTAAGAGCCGTCTCCTCCTAGAGTTTATTTTAAAGCAGTGGCTAAATGCGTGAAATCATCGATGGTATATAGTCTCTCAACAAACTTTCTTGTGTTTAGTTTTTTAAATAAAGCTTGTTACGATTACCATAGTAACCCTCCTGACTCCGCCTCCCTCATTCGTCTGGGAATTTGATTGGCTTTTGATTCTTCATATATTATGATGTAATATGAATAGCAATAAAGGGTTTTAGCAACCGTCGAATACAGACAACACCAGCTTTATTCAGAAACAATGACTGTGAGGAAAGATGAAGTCAGAACCATCCAGGAATATCTGAGAGGAGTTCAAACACAAGACTGGAGCTGAAGGGTTTGAGGAACAGCAGCAGTTTAACTTCAGGGTAAAGAGGAGACGGATAAGAGGATCAGCTGTGGGCCACTCAGGTAAACTGTGTTGAGAAGCTCAGTTGCTATCATGTTTTTTGTGGACTGTATAAAGGACTGCTGTGAAATGTTTTGCAGGACAGTATGAAATAAAACGCATGCAGTTTTGGCTCATTTCCAGTGAGTGGTATGGCACAGTATGGTACGGTACGCTTTTATGGACGTTTCCACTGTCAAAGGGTACCTAAAAGCGAACCAAACTGTACCACTTTTACCTGCACCTGTCTAAAGTGTTTCTAGCACGACAAAAGGGCACTAAAAGGCGGAGCCAGACGTGCAGCTGAATGCTATTGGTTTAGAGATACGTCACTAGCGTGTGCACAAGCAGGGGAATGAAAACAAAGGAAGCGCCAATATTAAACATACAGCTGAGACATTACACTGTAATCATATATACATATAATAACGAGACGCGGTCGACCTGAGCTCAAACAAACCTTGTCATCGTCTTGATGAACAGCCACAAAGCCAAGAAGAAGAGCAGAATCTGCCCTGTTTGATAATGATAGCTGATGATAACGTGCTCATGATTATTGAAGAGCTTCTGACATCCTTTCAGAAACACAAACATGAGAGTGAAGCACGAAAACACACAGCAGCAGATGATTCTTCAGCAGTCTGAAACATGAACACACTGCCCTGTTGAACTCTGATCATCAGCTTCTGGACTATTCTGAGCTGGGAATGAGGGAGTTCCTCTCTAACAGAGGCTCCATGTGCTGCTGAAGATCACACACAGATGAGGGCTCTGCTCTGACTCTGGGCTATATTTCCTGTTGTTTTTGAACCCAGATAAGGACTAAATGTCTGCTGTGTGTAGTTTATCTGTAATTGGTATCATATCGGGGACTGTAAGGGTCTGTGTGTTTATATATGTTCATTTATTTAATATAATCGCAGATGTTACAGTAGGCTAATTCACACTATCATTGATCTGCAGTTATAATCAGATCATGTTGATAGAGAGGTCAGTAATGAACATTTATACACCAGTGTCGGCTGAAACGTTCTGTCGTACACCACACACACCAAAAGGGTACCATTGAAAGGCAGTGGAAACGCAAGCCTGATAAGTGTGACCTGTATACCGTACCGTACTGTACCACTCAGTGGAAATGGGCCATTTGCATGATGCTCTTACTTCACTTAAACAGTTAGCTTTGCACACAGCTGTGTGTGAGAGTGAGTGTGTATCAGTGTGTGTATTTCCAGCTAAAGCACAAACACACTGCATTAGGCTGTTTATCACCTGTTCAGTGCAGGTCTAGGCTCCGGCTGACGGTGCTTAGTGGCTCCTCTGGGCGGCTGCGTCTCCTCCAGCAGGGTGGGGCTCTGGGCTCCCTCCACAGGTACAGCGCCGGCTGGATGCTGCTGCTGATGTCCATGAAGCCGAAAGCGATATAGTGCACGCAGCAGTGGAAGACCAGTGGGGGGAAGTACTCCTGGAAGGGGAACAGTGCCACTGGAGGGAAGTAGTTGAAGACGGTGATGGCCAGGATCAGCAGCACAGTGCGGAAGGCCTTCTTTTTGACCGGGTGCCGATGGTCTCTGCCCGGGGCAGAACGCCGCAGGGCCCACAAGATGGAGCCGTTGCAGAACAGCATGAAGGCGAACGCCACCAGGATCATCACTGTGAACACCTTCTCGAAGTTGGGGATGTTTCCGGCACACTTGGCGGCAGCATAGAGCAGTGTGACGACCCAGACGGCGGCGGCGCACACGGAGCGGTGGCGGCGGTCCTGCAGCGCACTGAAGGTCACCGGGTGCAACACGGCAGCGTATCGGTCCAGGCAGATGCAGGACAGGAACAGCGGAGATGCATCCTTCACACCATAGAAGAAGCGCAGCACGAACCACATGTGGCTGGAGCTTCGGTACACGATGTTGACCAGCTCCAGTGGCGGGATCAGACAGAAGCCGGCATCCAGAACCGCCAGCTGCACCATGAAGATGTCGGAGCTGGAGGAGTCCCGCCGGTTCCGCCGGATCAGCCACAGCACCATCAGGTTCGCCGGGACTCCCAGGAACATGTTGATGAACTGCAGCACCAGGTAGAAGATGAGCGCGGCTGGCATCTCTGCACAGCTGTCCAGCATCGTCAGCGGGACAGAGGAGCCATTCAGCGGCCGGTGGAGGACCAGCAGCACGGAGGAGTTAGCAGTCCAGGCAGATCCATGGGGACCACTGTGGGACACACACACACGAATCAGACAGGGGTAAGGCACAGGACAGACAGGGGTTAGGCACAGGGGTCAGGCAGGTCAGAAAGAGGTTAGGCACAGGGACACAGGTCAGACAGGGGTCAAGCAGTGGTCAGATGGGTCAAGAACAGCTCAAACACAGGACCCCAAACTGCTGAAGCAGGGGTCACACAAGGGTCAAACAGAGGTCAGGCAGGGCTCGGACACAGGGGTCAAACACAGGTCAAGCAGGGTTCCGGCAAGGGTCAAACAAATGTCAGGCAGGGGTCAGACAGGGTCAAACACAGGCACATCTGCCGAACACCTTCAGTTTGTGACATTATTCTGCAGATGGACAGTACACCGTCACTGAACAGGATCCACTGCGGCACATACATGCTGTACACACTAATCAGATAACAGACTGAAGATTCTCTTCATCTTCTCTACACTGTATAGCTGAACACGAGCATTGGTCCTTATATCAGGCACGTTTAGGCTCAGAAATTTCACTTTAATGTCAATGCTGATGATTATTAAGGTCTAATTTACCTGCCATTAGAGCACAGAAGCCTGAAGAAGCTCATTTACAACATGACATGCTGGACTTTTGCTGAAGTACAGTTTTAATCCCTGTATACACTCTAATATCCCAGAAATCTGTCATTTCCATCAGTCCAATCCAGTAAAGCAGACCTGCATTGATAATATAATCTGAGCGGTTCAGACTGCAGTCTGTGGTCTCATCAGTCTAACCTGAACATAAACCTGCCGCCATCAGAGTTTCTGTAAAGCTGAGCACAGTAATGTTCTCTTACCTGTCGTCGGTCCTGCAGATGAACCTGTGAGCGACGGCAGCTTATTTAAAGCCACGGCTCTGTCCCTCTGGTTATTCAACACCTCCAGGAGCGCCAGCCAATCAGATCCCAGCGTTCTGGAGACTGAAGCCGGTATGCAAATGTGTCTCTGAATGTAGATTTCTGAAGAAGCGTTTGCATATTTGTGTTTATGGATAAGGAAGGTAATGAATATGGTTGGCTCAGGATGGCGGGTTCGGGCAGGAAGTGCTCGTCGTTCACAGCGATCGGCAGTGATGCAACTCGCCATCGGATCTGACGGAAATTTGGTGGTAAACAACTGATGCAACTGTACATCACTTCTGAAACTCAGTGTAACAAACCGGCCTTTATTACATGAAGCTGACACGGAGGAGGTTTGATTGGCCAGCGGTGGATTATTTCAGTGTGTGTGTGTGTGTGTGTGACTGAAACATCTTCAGATCCTCACTGAATGAACACATTTAAAGCACATTTACAGCTGAACAGTCATTTGAAAATCATCGTCTATCTACTGGAACAGTGCAGAACAGAGAGGAAACGGCAGGAGTGTGAGGAACTGCTGCAGGAGCTGACTATTACTGCTCTTCATCTGGTGATGAACATATAGATGTACTGAGAGAATAACACGCTTATCTGTGACTACATGAAAATCACCTGTTAAACTCCTGTACTGTTAGCAGCAAGTGTAGCGTAAAAGAGCAAACACAGGACGGGATGATGATGCTCGTGCAGGAGTGAAGCAGTCCATTATTAAACTGAAGCAGAACACACAGAACAGAACTGAACACACTCTCACAGCAACAGCAGCAAGATTTAATGAAGGAAAATCATCCAGTATGGTCTGTGTGTAAAGTAGAGTGCTGGAATAATTATAATCATCACATCACACGGGTAAAACACAGCAGCAGAAACACACACACACACACACACACCTGTAAAAACACCACTGCTCTTCAGCCGCACTGACTCCAGAACAGTCTTTCATCATCACACAACTCTTGAACAATCATTGAACTGTCAATCATTTCCCCAAAGCTGAAGTGTGGTGTCACTCGACTGAACTCAGCAGAGGGCTATCA
The DNA here is from genome assembly GCF_903798145.1 of Danio aesculapii. Taxonomy (NCBI): domain Eukaryota; kingdom Metazoa; phylum Chordata; class Actinopteri; order Cypriniformes; family Danionidae; genus Danio; species Danio aesculapii. Next base: position 74,566,924 of record NC_079439.1, read on the forward strand.
GGGATTTAGGGCGGGGCAATCAGGGACTTGGGGAGGAACTATCAGTCCTTTGGGGTTGGGCTATCAGTCCTTTAGGGCAGGGCTATCAGGGATTTGGGGAGGGGCCAACAGTCCTTTAGGGCGGGGCTAACAATGCAAGTCTCGTTTCTGCTCTTCGGTTCCCAAAGGATGAAATCATGCACCATCTACATTTATTTCTCTTTTCAGGTCTGTTTCAGTGTGGCGTGTCACAGGCAGACGAAGGTGGAGCGACAGTGGTGGAGCAACCGCAGTCAGGTGGAGCAACCGCGGTCAGATAAAGGTGGAGCAACCGCAGTCAGGTGGAGCGACCGCGGTCAGGTGGAGCGACCACAGTCAGATAAAGGTGGAGCAACCGCAGTCAGGTGGAGCGACCGCGGTCAGGTGGAGCGACCACAGTCAGATAAAGGTGGAGCAACCGCAGTCAGGTGAAGCGACCGCGGTCATATAAAGGTGGAGCGACCGCGGTCAGATAAAGGTGGAGTCGAGCGCGCTGCTGTCGTGTGCGCTGTGAGCTCGAGCCTCGAACAGCTGCTTGATCAGAGCACACTTCTCCTGCTCCAGCTGACTGATGCGCTCACTCTTCTCTGTCACTTCCTGTAAGAGACAGAAACCAGAGTCAGAAACTGTAGAATTATGACCAGCATTTAATTTCATCTCAACCACATGATGATCCATGCTTTCATGCTGTTAAGGCCAAGCTCTGAGCCGAGCATCCGAATGTGGCAGCAGAAATGGAGACTCATCAGACCAGGCAACGTTTCTCCAATCTTCTATTGTCCAGTTTTGGTGAGCCTGTGTGAATTGTAGCCTCAGTTTCCTGTTCTTAGCTGACAGGAGCGGCACCCGGTGTGGTCTTCTGCTGCCTTTCTATCAGCTGGAACCAGTCTGGCCATTCTCCTCTGACCTCTGACATCAACAAGGCATTTGAGCCCACAGAACTGCCACTCACTGGATATTTCCTCTTTGTCGGACCATTCTCTGTAAACCCTAGAGATGGTTGTGCGTGAAAATCCCAGTAGATCAGCAGTTTCTGAAATACTCAGAGCAGCCCGTCTGTCACCAACAACCATGCCACGTTCAGAGTCACTTAAATCCCTTTTCTTCCCCATTCTGATGCTCGCTTTGACCTGCAGCAGATCATCTTGATCATGTCTACATGCCTAAATGCAGTGAGCTGCTGACATGTGATTGGCTGATTAGACATTTGTGTTAATGAGTGGTTGGGCAAGTGTACCTAATAAAGTGGCCGCTGATTGTACTTCAGTTCATTAATCATCCACAGGATGGAAATAACCTAATATAGTCATTTCAGATTTAACCCAAGTTTGTAATGTGCTCACAGATTTTAACAGCGGGGTGTGTGTGTGTGACCTGTGTCAGCAGCCGGTTGTGCTCCTTCAGTGTGTGTATGGCCTGCGGTGGCGCAGCAGCACTGGGTGATCCTCCAGCATAGGGTGCAGCAGTGGACGGGAGCGTCTGAAACAGAAGACAGAGTGACTGTCACACACGCATGCGCACACACACACACACACACACACACACACACACACACACACACACGCATGCACGAACAAACACACACGCACATGCATGCGCACACACACACACTCACGCACACAGACACACACACAAACACACACACACGCACGCACGCACGCACACACACGCACGCACACACATACTCGCGCAATCATGAACAAACACACACACACAAACACACTCACGCACGCATGCACAAACACACGCACCCACGCACACACACAAGATGTCTTTACGAACCTTCCCAGAGCAGGAGATTAATTCATTCAGGCAGCGCGAGACGTCCTGTAGTTTGGGCAGAAGAACATCCAGACGACTCTGAGTAGACTCACACGAACACTCCTGCACACACACACACACACACACACACACACAGACACGCAGACACACACACACACACACACATCTCCTGTTAACATCATACTGTAGTCTTCAGTTCTCAGCGCAGTAAAGATGATGATGATGATGATGATAACAGTAATAGTCGTACGCTGGTGTGGCGGTTCTGCCCGATGAGCCTCTGCGTCTCCATGATGTTGTGGATCTGTGTCTGAAACCACTCTCTGGCCTGATCCAAAACATCCATCCCGGCCAGCAGAGAGTCCTTCTCCTGCTCCAGCTCCTTCATCTGCTTCAGCTGCGCACGCACACACACGCGCACACACACACACACACACGCACATGCACACACACACATCATTACAGTAGTGTTTTTTCCTTCATCTGCTTCAGCTGCGCACACACACACACACACACACACACACGCGCACATGCACACACACGCGCACACACATCATTACAGTAGTGTTTTTTTCCTTCATCTGCCTCAGCTGCGCACACACACACACACACACACACACACACACACACACACACACACACACACACACACACACTTTCATGTGCTGTTGGATCTGGAGACTCTGTACTGTTAAGCAGCACTATAGCGCCCCCTGGTGCAATACAGAGAACACAGGGACAAACTGGAACACTGGTCAATGGAGAAAAGCATTAATGAACTTTAAACACTGTGATGATGATGATGAAGGACTGAATGGATCTGCAAATGTATTATTATTAGAACTGAATATGATGAAGAACAGGGGGCGCTTTAAAGAAAATGACCACAAAAGTCAGACGGATAAACAGAGAAGTAGAACGTTTCTGGAACTACGTCACATCATTAACATCAGTCAATATTTTTAAACTAATTATTTTTACTATTTTTATTAATTATTTTATTGATTATAAGAGTTTTTATAACCATTCAAGATTTTTTTCATCAAACTTTGATGCATCATTTGCTTCTGTTCATGTCTCAGACAGTTCTACCTATTAAAGTTTATTAAATATTAATGACAGCAGAGCATGGGCTGCTCTACAGATATACATTCATTATGGCAAGAATAAAAGCAAATAAAAAAGCAAACTTACTGAAAAACACAGATGTTTTTTAGATTTAACCCGCTCCACAATTCACATATTACTGCCTGCCTGGTTTCTGTCCTCTACTGATGCTAAAAAGTCCAACACTCCTGACCATCATCACCAATAAAGCCCAGAGAAACAGGCCAGCAGTACACTGTACACCGACAGGCTCAGATAGTCCTTTACAGTTAGGAAAGAAATCATTTGTTCCATAATTTTAGTTTTGTAACTATGAAATTGTATTAAATTCAGAATTATAACATAAAGATCAGTGTTAAACCTGTGACTGGAGGAAAAACACATCTCTGTGATGGTGTATCTGCGTCTCCACTTTTGCCATGGCCTCTCTTGGCTTTGACAGACTCATCCCTCAGGTTTTTCCAAACCTTTTAGCAAAATCTTTCCTCCTTTCCCACGGCTGCTGCAATATCTAGCCAGGAATTATTGATCATCAGGTTATCTCTATGATCACGGATCATAAAGATGTGTACAGGCGTTCTGTTTCAGACAAAATCTCTTCAAAGTGTGTCATACTTAACTCAAATCAAACGTGGCGCTGCGTGAACTGCTCGCTCCAGTCTCAAACAAAATCATGCGATCCGCCAGCCGAAATCATGTCACGCGCACCTAAAGCGAACCTCCGCAAACTCCGCGATGGCGCCACATTCGCCGCGCACACTGAAACGAACTAGGGGATGCATCGAGTATAAACAAGGCATAACCCTGACCCTAACCACCGACGCAATCTCCCACAGGAGTCCGCCAGTCTCTCTCTCTCCACCTCTCTGTCTCTGTCTCTCCATCACTCACCCAGAGGTAGAAGCGCAGGGCTCTGCTGGAGATCAGGCTGCTGCTCAGCGGGATGAATACAGTGGTGTAAGCAGCCCATACGGCAGCATGGAGGCCCCGGGGCCCAAGCCGACCAGCCACCATGAGCACCGAGAGACAAACACATACACACACACAGCGGAGAGAGAGAGAGGATCACACGGGTGGAGCCACACTCAAAACATCTGCAGAGTCAACGCTTTCAGGACAGAACACTGAACACACACACACACACACACACACACACACGACACTAAAGGTTTTAACACAGCATTAGCAGTCACCCCCCCTTGTTGAGGAACTTCTAAATAAATAATTAAATCTGGAATCTCAGCGACTGTCAGACATGTGGACTCATCCGCGATGTTTCCTCTATTATACAGCAGAGATAAACAGCAAGATAATAATCAATGATCGAGATGAGCAGCTATTTATAATCACAGGAACTCAGTTATAGGAAGCAGCCGGTGATATTCAGGCATTACAGGGCTTCATCTGATCAAGTTTAGTCTTTTTGCCAAATAAAATGTTGAGATATAGTGTTGATCTGCTGACCTGACGACACTGAGCCTTTAATCCCACTCTGTGTGTGTGTGTGTGTGTGTGTGTGTGTAGCAGGAGCTGCTGCAGCTCATCAGCACAATAGCTGTGTTTCCGCTGTGGGAGCCCAGCGAGTCTCCATTAATCCAGTCATCATGTTCAGCGTATGAACAGAAACGTCACACACCTCACAGCTCACAGCTCACAGCTCATGGTTATATGACGATCAAAGAGAACGTATTGATAACATGCCGTGTGTGTGGAGTATGGTCACCCTACAAAACCAGCAGAACAGAACGCCCCGTAAATCAGCAGTCGATCTGCTGGTGTATCTCAGATGATCCTGATCCGCTGCTTCAGGAGTTAGGGTTAGCTGACCTCTGACCTCTGCACTAACAGCTGTGATTGTACATTAGACGAGGCTTTAAACTGAACTGAACCCTGAAGCAACCACTGGAGCATCAGAACAGCTCAATGAATGAGGAGATCTTCTTTACCAGCCCATAATCGACTCCGCTGGTCACGGTGTGGCGTCTCTGCTCGTCACGACTCCTGGTGTGCCGCCGCGATCGCATGAAGCCCGTCACCGTTTCACTGCGAGACCGAGGCAGACCGGCGCTCTCTACTGGCCAAAACAGAAGAACACACCATTAGAAACACACACACACACACACACGCACGCACGCGCACACACAGACACACACACAGACACACACAAACACACACACACACACCCATAAACAAACAATTTGCGCTCAGTTTAGTCTCAGTTTGCGCTCAGTTTAGTCTGATCCTCTGAGCAGGGAGAACATGACGGGACGCCTCTGGCCTATTAGGACACATTTCTCTATACTTCAGTCACTCTCTAGGCACAATGAGCTCAACATGAGTCTCTGTGGGCTAAACGGATGATCAATATCAGTGTTTTGGCACATTCAGTGTCCTACATCTCTCTAATTTTTTTCTCACTCAAACACAACAGCTGCCAAACATCTTTATACGTACAGGAGATTTAGCAAATGCTTACATACTGTTTTCACACCTGTTAAACTTCTGTTCAACACAATAACATCATGCAGAACTGAATGAGAGCAATATTATACTGAACCATAATTCTCATCTAAACATGCAGTTAAAGCAGCCGCAGCTGATGAACATCTACACCGGCGTTACTCCTTCAATTTCATTACACAAGGAGACGACTGCTGAATAGGGTTGTGTTGTGCTGTAAACATGGACCCAGCCAGAAATAGAGAAGTGGCTGAAAGAGGAAGAAGATTGCCAGGGATGGATCAGGCATGCCAGAAGATTCTTTCCTAGGTGTATTGCCCTAGATGACATCAGATGTGATGTGGATCAGAACCTGTGGCCAAATGGAGAAGAGCCAGTAGATCAGCATCACTATTGTATCTGTATCAGTGGACGGTGTGGAGACAAATTCTTGTGTTTTGGAATTACTCAGTGCAAAAAAATAGAATAAAATAAAGGACATAAATATTGAGGAATCAGCATCATGTCTGATTCATTACAGTCACATATACTGCAGTTATTCACAGAGACGTGCCCTTGTTGTACACAGGAAAACACTGTGTAATGCTGCATGTTGTGAGTGTGTTTAGCTCATTGTTTTGGTGGGGACAAAGTGTGTTTGTCTGCTGTCCACCTTTGCTAGTGTTCTGGAGGAATGAGTTTATTTGAGAGCTGAATCAAGTGTTGTGGTAGCTGCAGTGCAGTTTGAATGAGGAATGAACTGCTTTGCCAAGCTAAAAGTCGGTCAGGAGAATGGTGTCAAGAGTTCTGCAAAAGTGACCTGAGCGTTGAGGAATGTGTCCGAGCGTCTGTAAAACACTGTAATCCGCTTGTGTTCCAGAAACAGCAGGGTTTGAGGGTTAATGCTGCGCTCCTGAACACATCGGGTGCTGTAAGCCTTTAGTGTGGCCAGAACAGCTGTGGGTATATCCTGTGGAAAACACCCGTTTTTGGGTCAGAAAATTCTTTCATTCATTCATTTCCCTTCGGCTTAGTCCATGATCCATCTGAGCTCGCCACAGTGGAATGAACTGCCAATTACTCTGACATAGGCCTCTTCTGTGTTCTTATTTAAATCACTCTTAAAACTCTTTTTTCTGTTGGCGTTTGACACCTGATCTTAATACCTGTTTATTATAATGTGTGTGTGTGATCTGTAGTTGAGCTGTATTGATCCTGTGGTTTATACACGATGATGCTTATTCTGTATTTTCTGTACAGCACTTTGGCTCACTTCTGTGTTTGTAAAGTGCTCTATAAATAAAGTTTGACTTGACATATGTTTTACACAGCAGATGCCCTTCTAGCCGCAACCCAGTGCTGGGAAACACCCATACACACTCATTCACACACACACACACACACACACTCATACACTACGGCCAGTTTAGTTGATCAATTCCCCTATAGCGCATGTGTTTGGACTGTGGGGGAAACCGGAGCACCCGGAGGAAACCCACACCAACACGGGGAGAACATGCAAACTCCACACAGAAACACCAACTGACCCAGCCGGGACTCAAACCAGAGACCTTCTTGCTGTGGGGCGATTGTGTTACCCACTGCTGCCCTCCATCTAAACATCTGTCAGCTAAATCACCAACACAACACGCTGCTTCAGCACAGGACAGAAACACACACCGTCCTGCTTTACCCTCCACCTGACTGAAACTCACACGTCTGAAACGCTTTGGGGACTCTTCCTCTATAAACTGGGTGAGTCAGTCACGCGGTGCAGGAACAACCGGTTTCACCAACTGCTGTGGGCTAGATCTGAATGTCACTATCCGCTTATTAAATGTGACCTCACGCCAAGTGGCTTCCGGGTCCAAGCGCTCTATCAAACTGTACACGGAGACTCATCAAAAAGTATTAATAAACGTTTACAAAGCGCTGTAATACTTCCGAAAATCACGATCACAGTGTTCATATCCAAGTCTAATATCCAATGGCCAGAAAGTGATTAGTTAAAAGTCCAGAGACTGTAGCGTACACCATGATTTATATAAAATTCACTTTACTGTGTGATATGACTAAAGAGTGGCCATTAATGAACATTTCCTCAATTCAACTGAGTAGCGGCACGGACCCGGAACAGTATTCCATCCGTCACCACTTAACAAGCGGATAATAACAGTACTGATGAACAGATAATAACAGATGAAGATGTCCATGTGTGATCTTTGTTTTAGCTTCACCTTTAACTACACCAGGGTGCAGATGATAGCTAGAGAGAGTGAGCACTGGAGCTACAGGACTGACTGTAAACACTGCAGAAACTACAGATCAGGAAAATGTGTCAGCAGAGGAGCAAAACTCACATAAGAGCTGATATTAAACACCGCGCAGTAACACACACCAGATTACTGAAGTCAGAGTTTAGGAATATTCCTATTCTGTGCCATTCTGTCATCATAACTGACTACAAGCAGACAGAACTCTCAGAGCCTAGAGATGCTGCCTTCAGTAAAATACCCCAAACAGGTCCCAAAAACAGCACATCCACCAATCAATGTGCTCAAATCCATCCACACCAGTGCTGTGATGAATCCTGCTGTGTAAATATCCAGAACTGTGTTGTACTGATCCATGTAGAGCGGACGGGACAGCACACAGTGTTAGAGGATGAAGACTGTGTGTCTGCTGCTGATGAATCAAACCTCTCCACACACTAATGAAGACATTTGATTTATAATCATGTAAAGGAGAGATGGTGTGTTCTCCCTCTGATGCTGATACACAACTAACAGCTGCAGAATAACTTCAACTAATAACGAGTCCTGTCTATCAACATAAATAACCTGGGCCTGACCTGGGATCTGCTGTGTGTGTTTGTTACTGGTGTTTTAAACACTCATCAAACATTCCTGAGGGAATCTGATCAGCGCACGCGCGCGCGCACACACACGCACGCACGCACACATCTGTCTTTGACAGATCTGTCGGTATGTTTAACCCCCGCGCTGGGGGAAAGTGTTAAACCGGGCGGTCGGTGGCCGTGAAACACTCACCGTTTCTCTGCTCGGGGTGTTCCAGTGGGTCGATGGACCGGGGCTGAAGCGGGTCCTGTCCGTATCGATATGAACTCTCCGTCCCCCCGCAGCTCCGCGACGCGACTAAAAAGGCGGAGTAACGGGAAGAAGCGGCGAGTTTGTCCGTAAAGGCAGAGCTCTCTCGCGGTCGGCCCCTTCCGGGCTGCCGGTTGTGGAGTGTGTTTATTCCGTTACTCGGGCCCAGCGGCCGGACTCTGCCTTCCCCGGGTCTCCACTGCGGGTGCTCTGCCGGTCTGCTGCCGGTCTCCGGAACGAACATGGAGTTTCTGAGTCCCGCGACGAACCGCTCGAAGGACAGGCAGCCGTTAACCGGTGCGACCCGCCGCAGACTCTCCAGAACCCCCGCGGGTAGACCCCGCTCCCCCGCGCCGCGCCAACGACTCTCAATCTCCGACAGGTGAACAAACCCGCGCTGTTGATCGTCCAGAATGTCGAATAACGTCCGCAGACTGTGGAGGAACGCTCGGGGCAGCGCCGCGTCGGGAACCGCGCAGTCTGTCCTGACGCCGCCGTGCAGAGTATTGATTAGCCCGTTCTGCGTGCCGTTGTGATCGGTTTGAATCAAAGCCATCGATCTCCTGTGTTTCTCTGATCGCTTTATTGATCGGTTCCTCTTTCTCAGGTGATCTTCCTCAAACTCCTGCACTAGTTTCCTCGAACTCTGGGGCGTGTCCTCCAGACTGTAGTCCCTCCCAGAAGATGCTAGCTTCGCTGAAGCGATCATCTCATTGGCCAGAGGCAGACTGGCTTTACTGTGATTGGCTGAAGCTCCAGTAAGAGTAGATTTGAGTTTCTCTGTGTGTTTGAATAAATCTGCTGGTCTGCCGCATTTCCCGCATATTCTGAACAGAACAGAGAAGTGTCCGTTCTCAATGACCCAGCAGCACACACTCAAATCCCAAACCTGCTTCATTTGGAGGAGCTGAAATGCACAGCTGCCAGGGCCGGATTAAGAACACATTGGGTCCTGGGGATATAGCAAGTCCAAGAGCACCCGTCGTTGTTTTACCTCACAAAAGCATACATATGTTGTTGTTTTTATTATTATTGTTTTATTAGTAATAATTTACTAATTAATGTTATTATCTAATTTTCCACTATTTGATTTACATTTGCAAAAATCTTACTTATGCAAACAATCTGCAAAAATCAGCAAAACAAAAAACATTTGCAACACTTCCTAAATAAGTGCTTTATAATAAATACTTTAAATAGGATTTTACATGTTTAAAAATTACTTTCAAACTTTAGCTGACCCTGAATCCCTAATGATGGGATATCTATAAAATGCATGCTTTTAATAGGCAAAAATATTGTGGTCTTCTGAGTTACAGAAGGCTAGCATCTTTATTTTTTTATTTTTTATTTTTAGCATCAGATATATTGTCTGATGAATGCCAGCATCAATATTTCATTGCTCCATATAATTACTGTCATTTTTTTTTTAAAAAAAAGGGGCCAAGTAAACCTTCATAATGTTTGCTTTCTAACTGCTTCAGTTACACTGACTGAAAGAATAACTGAGTATATTTATTTAAGATAGATACTCCACAATGACAGACGTCTTGCTAACGGTCTGTGTAGGTTATTTGATTTGTTCGCACGCTGTCTCGATTATATTGTGTGATAGAAGATCATGCAGGCGCGCATGTACAAGTTAATCACTGAATAAGACTGTTTGATTTCTATGTTTTGTTCCACGATGTTTCATTAGCCTACCTTTGATCGGGCAGTTATCGCGATAGTGCTGAAATAAGGGACTGTCCTGGGAAAATTGGGACATCTGATCCCCCTATGGGTGTCTAAAACAGGGCTATTCAATATTCTGATTGGGCTACAGCCACTCCAAGCCCGAGTTTAGCACCGGCGCCACTGTTTTTGAACAGCAGGGAACCGAAAGGAATACTTCACATTATCCACGAGAGAAAGCATAACACAAAGAGGTGTTTCCCACGTCATAGCGCTAGTTAAAAGCCTATCAAGGGCCTCTTCTTCCGTGGGCCCTGGGGCTTCAGCCCAACCTAGCCCTTATGTTAATGCAGCTGCTGCAGATGAATGAGTCTTTACTGCTGTACCGCCTCAGTTTGACTGCATTACTGATCACAGCATGTGCACAAATAATCAGATTACTGTCAATTACTTTGAACACTTATTAAACCTGAAATAAATACCTGTGACCGTCTTATATCTTCTGTGATTTAATACTGACTGAAACACGTTATAAACCAATGAAAACAGCATCTGGCTGAAAGCTTTAGTCATATTCTACTGCACACAGCTAATTCTCTATATAAACCTGGCTACGCTTAATCACTGCAGAATGTGAGTATTCGAGCTGTTTGAGCATTAAAACAGAAAGATTAAAACATTTCTGATAACAGAATAAAAATACACCAAATATCAGAAGCTTAAAGCTAATCTAACAGACAGAAATGAGTTCATTTACATCTGAGACTATATGCAGACAAACACAATGACAAAGATCAATCTTTAAATAGAATAATGTTCCTATCATCATTATGCAGCATCAGTTTGCATTTCTATGTTGATTTCAATAAGCAAGAGAGATAAAGTGACAGATCCAACAAGTTAAAAACAAAACCAAGGAAACTGAAGCTGATTTAGCTTAAAAAAAAAAAAAAAAAAAAAAAAAAAAACTGCACATAAAAATAATTAAATTAACATAACAACATAATTACTCAGGAGATGAAGAGTTTCTTTGTCATAAAATATTACACTCATATATTAAACCGTAGTCAGTGTGGTTAAGATAATTTTAATTAACCCAGTATTTAAAGTTAATGTTTAATTTAACCCAAAGGGTGAGCTATTACTTCAACATGACAAGTTTCATAAAATCTAAATATCTACAGGCTGATGAATAAAACCTGACGCTCGTGTGCTTTAGACTGTAGCATCTGCACATTACAGCAGACACATGATTTCCAGATCACACACTGAGTGAGACTGCGCTGTGTGTTCATCATCTCAGCAGAACTGATGTTAAACAGCTGCTTATTGAGTTCAGAGTCAACATGGAGACGAGACAGTTTCTTTCACTACATAACCAAGGAAATAAAGTGCTATATGAGTTCATAAATCCCCATGCAGTATTTTATATTCAGTGTAATAGAGCAGTTTCTTTCACATATGAAATTAATTGTACATATGAATGGAGAAGGTTTGAGTTAGTCAACAAGCAGATTATCGACAGAGCATTTAAAAACTAACATTTACAACTGCATCACCCTGGGTTCCAACCCATTATCCTCAAATGCTAGTCCGGAACTCTCACCGCTTTACCAACACACTTCTATCCTCAACTCTACAGTGTGGGGTTCAATACCTCAATTTGCACAACTGTTTCTCTGCTGAAGCTGTTCCAGAGCAATAGATAAAAATCACCACTAGGTGTCGCTGTAGAGATGGTTTTCAAAACGTTTGAAGCTTCTACACATTTTCTTCAACTGTTTCATGAAGCCTCACTTTGCCCACCACTAGTCCAGGGTCAACATCAGGGGATCAGGCAGGGACTAATGCTCAGAACAGCTTACTGGTGGGAGAGACAAGACTTTGCAGTGAGTGTGTGCAAGTGTGGTGCTTTTGTAGTGTCAGTAATCAGTTTAGAGGATTGTGTGCAGGTGTGTGTGTGTGTGTGTGTGTGTGTGTGTGTGTGTAGTCCCAGGTATGAGGCATTATGGGAAATGGAGTACCAAATTGTGCCTGCTAAAATTCAGGCAATGGCTCCCTCTGGTGGCACAAAAGGAGTGGAGCAGGAGCCGAATATCGTAATAATTTCTGATATTTTCATATACTGTAACCTCTTAGTCAGTGTCAGGACGTGGACACACTGGGGCACTGTTTCTGAACATGTCAGTGTTTACTAATAGATTACACCTAAAAGAATATGAATAGTCTTGACAAACTAGATCAGTATAAAGCTACAACCCTCAAGCCACCAATGCCTAACCCTAACCCTAACCCTAACCGAACTGAATAATGTATTATGCACAGCAGAACACACCTTTACTTTCAGCTAGGGTTGGCTGATGTGAAACTGACATTTCAACACAGTGTCGAGATCCTGAAGCACACATGTTTCAAAACAGTGCACCGAAGCATGATCCGAAACACACAGGTCACGTGACTAAAGGGATTCAAGCGTCGACCATTTCAGAAACGTTTCGAGACCTGGCGAATCTGCATTTGACTGACAGGGTATGAGTGAAGCTCTGTCTCATATAGCCTAGTGGACCGTGTGTGTGCACATTGTTACTGTACTGCAAATGTCTTTTGGGTTTGAATCCCGACTTGCACAAATGCTCAGGAGTGATGATTTTATGTATTTTATAATGTTATTGTTTTATGGTGTAGTCTAAATAGGATACAGCAGTGGATACGCCATCAATACAGCATCATATTTGTAACACTGTATAACAATAATTAATATTTTTACAGTACTGTGATGGTTGAGTTTAGGGTTGGGGTAAACATTATTAAATACAATAAATGGAAAATCTATTGAATAATACAAATAATTCTGAAAACAAAAATCTGATCTAGCAACCCACCCTGTTTCATAACCAAAACAAGACATATTTATTCACAAAGTGTTCATTTGGATGTCAGACCAGTGTTAAAACAAAACACGTTATAAGAACAGAGCATCTAAAAACTAACATCTAAAGCTGCATCACTTTGGGTTTGAACCCATTATCGCTGCATGCTCGTCTGAAACTCTCACCACTTCACTGACTCACTCAAAGCCTTGGCTTTACAGTATGGGGATTAATACCTCAGTTTGCACAACCGTTTCTCTGCTGAACTGTTCCAGAGCAACAGATTTCAAAACATTTGAAACTTCAACACATTTGCTTCGACTGTTTCAGTGTTTCATAAAGCCTCGCTTTGCCCACCAATACTTTCAGCTTTTCTTCCTCTGCTTTTCTTCTCTTTTTATTCGGCTCCGTGAAGATCCCTTTTAGGAGGCCATTTCATTTCAAGTTAAAATTTGATTAAGACTGATTAAAAACAGCAATGACACCCGTGACGTAATATTACTGAAGACTTTAAGACACTTTTCCAGGTTCATATCGAACATGAGTAATTTGGAGAGAGTCTGTGTGGAAATACGTACGAAAAATCACTATTCAGCTCACTTCATTATTATGTGCCAAGTGGAAAACAATTAATGAAATGACTCACTCAGTCTAATCTTCAAGAAGAGTCCACGGTCACCACTTCTGTCATGCTTTCTGGTTGACCTGAGATCACTTTGCTTGTCTCCCACTATCCTGATCCAGGGGTGCAGATTCATCTTCTCAAAATCTCGTTTGATCAGGCTCATTATCAGATTTACTCGTGGTTTCATAAAAATAAAAATATGCGTGACTGCCTCTTTGCCATTTTGAAAATTTTGATATTATTTAGGCAGGCCACTATGCCATTATTTATTTTCAGTGCTCACGCCGCACAAAACAACAACAATCACCAACCAATGAGAGTCATTGTAAACATAAGAAAGCTGATTGGCTGAAAATATTGTTGAGGGCCATTAGTTTTACTTTAACTTGTGCATGGTGACTACGGTCAGGTGTGTGCGCACACAATCCACACAACCTTCGCCTGCATTCACATTCTAAATAAAATAATAAACGCCAGAACTCACACGAATATCAGACATTTTCCAGAACAAGATCCAGCTCAAATTAAGCACTGCATATTGCCTGTTGGACGGGCTGGCCTTGAGTGTTTCCTTATTAAACAGAAGCTCAATATGCTTTGTACTTTCATGGACTGAACAAAAATATTGTTTAGGGCAAATGATCTATTTTTCATTGACTCAAGTGAATAAATTTAGATGTGAAACTATTACCCTAAATTATTTTAACTGGATTAACATTTTATGGGATTTTTTTATTTTGATTACAGCTATATCTTCTTGTTTAGAACATGAGATCATTTAAATTAATTGACTTTCTTCAGCAAGACAGATATGCTTTGTACCAGGTTATTTAACATTGTTCTCATGGAGATAGAAAATAAAGCTATAGTTAGTAAAATCCATAGACAACAGTTGAGTGTTCTGACGCTTCGCTATGCATGAGCATGCTTATGCATGAGTCTTTTGATATATGGTGACGTTTATTTATCTGCTGGACACGTTGTTATTTTATTGCTTATTGTGCAAAGTTAGGGTGCACTCACACTAGGCTATCTGAACCGTGCCCAAGCATGTTTCCCAGTTGGTTTGACAAGTGTGAGTGCTCTGAATTGGGTTCAGGCGTGGTTCAGTTGGCCGGTCCTTGTCCGGTTGGCAGAGGTGTGCCAGAGCGCGGTTGGGTTGGGCTTTGGTGCGCTACGCTTGTAGTGTGAGTGTAAAGTGCGCCTGAGGCCAAAACTGAAGATGCGCCGTCACTTTAAGGAACTGTTTGGATTTATAAATCTGGATTTATTAATCATTCTGACTGTTAAATGAACACGAGCTGTCAGAGTTTATTAAAGACACAGATCCTCACTGCACCACCTTCAGCAGACCTCCTCATACCTGCAGCAGCAGGACTTCATCAACATTTATGAGTGTCAACAGTGCTGGATCTGTTCAGCAGGAGATCTGACTGTGTGTCACTGCAGCCCAGAGGACTGGACCCACAGAACCACAGCAGAGTCCACTGAGCTGAGCGAGAGCTGCTCTACTGAACACTGAACAGAGCATCAGTGATGAGGGACGCCTGCTCACACTCCACAGGGGAAGATGCTGAGTGCAGGCTGAGGGGGAGAGCAGAGGGGGGACAATCATGCTTCGGCACGGTTCAAGGCAACTGTACTAGTGTGAGCACACCCTTACTGGCTCAGTGCTGCTGTCAATCATTGCATGAGTGATGCACCTGCTAGCGTACAGCTTTTTATGCTAAAGGCTCAAGCTAGGCTCTTTAGGCTGGTTTGCAAAAAGGAAACAAAGAAAATGGATTGTCAACACAGTTTCTCTGCTGAAGAGAGTATGATGGAGATTACTTGAAGCGATGAGGAGGATATTTTGTATAACTCCTTAATATAATATAGAAATATAAAAACCTTCCTTCCACATCAATGAAAGATGTTAAAAGTGTAGTGTTTGTTATTATTCAGCATTTAGTATAGGGTTTTGAACATTTTAAAGCTACAGTTTGATTTGAACATACACTGTAAGAAATGTCCATGATTTTACCAGTAAAAGTCTACACTGAAAAAAAATATTCAAAGATGATTCTTTGGATTTACTCAATTATTTTACGTTAAGTGGTTGTAAACAATTTATTTGTGTTGAATTTAAACAAACAAATTAAGTTCAACATTGCTCAATTTAATTAGTTTGTTTAAATTCAACACAAATAAATTGTTTGCAACAGTTTTGCATGCAACACTTTTTTCAGTGTACAGTGAAGTACAATCTACAGTGAAACCTGTTAACAGCTCATTTCTGGACAAAATACAGAAAACACCTGTTTCAGCTCAAACCTTTGTTATCGAGAAAGTAATCAGAGCGTCTGAAATCTCACCATACACACTCATTCACTAGTCCCTAAATTAGCTGATTAGTTTAGTCCACTAGACAGAGTGAATGACCACAAAGGAGTGAATTCAGACACAGATGAACACCTGCTGTTAACAAACTCAACCACTGGAGAGAACGAAAAACTATACAGCAATAACATTACACCAAACCAACTCAATTAAAACAGAGGATTAAACACCTCACCAAACAGCATTAGCAGCTTCACTGATTACAGTTTGACTTTAAACATAATAATCATTATAATAATCTTTGATAATGAACAGAGGTTTATATGTTTTATTGAAACTTTTGATGTGACCTCACCATCATGGAGATCAGAGGCTGCTTTAGTTGAGCTCTTGATGTTTTACTCTTCTATCTTATCGGTTCTCTGGATGTTATAACTGTGTTTCTGAAACTCATCGGTTATAGCAACAAAGGCAATAAGAAGCTCCATGTACTTGTTACAGATATAATTAGTAGTATTTATTAAATTAAGTAAAATATTGCAGGTTTATATGATGTTGTTAGGGACAAAATTACAGCTTGGGAATAAAAATTCCTAGTTAATAATCAGACTTTCATACACAAAACTTGATGAGCTCCAGCAGCACATTACGACACACAGACATCAATAAACAGGATATGAACCTCAACCATGGCTGCTAAAAGTTAAAAGCTGCACAATTCATTCTCTGCGCAATGCACGCTGGGTACATAGTACAAAACTCCCATTATGCATTGCAGCATGAGTACATTTTGCAGCTTAAAGTTCATACAATTTCTTTCTTTGGCATTATTTATTTATTTATTTTATTGATGAAGAGCCCAACTAAAGCAGAGGCTGAGTTCCACCATGGTGACTTCAAATGAACAACTGCAACTCCATGAAGAGCTTTTGTCCACATGACAGAAATAAAGTCAGAGCTCAGTAATGAGTGAAGCTCCTGGTGTTTGTGGAGTTGTTTAATAATCTCTGCTGGGATCTTCACAAAGAACATTTTTATTGTCAAATTATTTTGATTAATTATTATTTTTATTTAGAGTTTTATTTTCAATTGAAATACTGCAAAACCTTTTTGTGTCACCATTGCGCAGGATAGTAGCGTCTGTGTTCAAGACCAAGATAAACGGATAGTGTCTGATGTTATACTGCATTGTCTTTTATTTAAAAGTAATTGTGTAGTTGCTAATGCAGTGAAAATCTGTTTGCCAATTACACGTAAACGCATTAATACATTTAATGACTTTATTGTATATAGAGCTATAACAGTACTCAATACCAATATGCTCATATTAATAGTGGTGGACAAAGTGAGGCTTCATGCAACACTGAAACAGTCAAAGCAAATGTGTGGAAGCTTTGAAATGCTTTGAAACCTGTCTCTAAAGGGACACCTAGAGGTCATTTTTATGTATTGCACTGGAACAGCTTCAGCTAAGAACCAATTGAGCAAACTGAGGTAATAAACCCCACTTTGTAAAGATTAATCTTCATGTTATATAGTCGAGCGGTGAGAGTTCCTAACTAGCATACAGGGATAATGGGTTCGAATCCAGGCTGATTGAGCTGTTTTGAAATGCTTAATATCAAGTTTGAAATGCTCTGTTCTTATATCGTTTTGTTTTAACACTGGTCTGACGTCTGAATAAACCCTTTGTGAATAAATATGTCTTGTTTTGGTCATAAAACAGGGCTGTTGCTAGATCAGACACAGTTGTGGCCAGAAGTTAACAAGAATTATTTATATTATTCATTAAATTTCCCATTTATTGTATTTTATTAACGTCTACCCAAACCCTAAACCCAACCATCTCAGTACTGTAAAAATATGAATTATTGCTGTATTGATGGCGTATCCACTGCTGTATCCTATCTAGACTACACCATAAAACAGTAACATTATTAAAATGCATAAAATCATCATGTCGGAGTATTTGTACAAGTCAGGATTCAAACCCAAAAGACATTTGCAGCACAGCAACAACATGCACATACACAGTCCACTAGGCTATATGAGACAGAAGACTTACCTGACCCTGTCAGCCAAATGCAGATTCGCCAGGTCTCAAAGTGCTTCTGAAATGACCGATGCTTTGAATCACTTTAGTCATGTGACCAGGTGTTTCAGATCATGCTGTGTTTCGAAAAACTTGTGCTTCAGGATCTCGACTGTGCGAAAACGTCAGTTTCACATCAGCCATCCCTACACATTATTCATTTAATCATTCATTCACTCATTTCTTTTCAGCTTAGTCCCTTTATTAATCTGGGGTTGCCACAGCGGAATAAACCGCCAACTTATCCAGCATATGTTTTAGGCAGTGTAGGCCCTTCCCGCTGCAACCCATCACTGGGAAACACCCATACACTCTCATTCACACACACAGACTTTGGACAATTTTAGTTTAACCAATTCACCTAAACCGCATGTCTTTGGACTTGTGGGGGAAGCCGGAGCACCCGGAGGAAACCCACACAAGCATGGGGAGAACATGCACCTACACATTATTAATATGTTAAAAATATTATTTTAAAAGCAAATGACAGTGGTTTAAATGAAGTTTCACTTAATTTTCAGAGTCAGAAAATAAAATTTAAATCTCAAATCTTTATAAATGATCAGTGTATCAGTAATGAAATACGCTTATTTTCCGTAAATTTAGACAGTTCTATAAAACGTACAGAAAAATTCTGGCAACCACAGCTGCTGTTATTGTTCTGTAAATTGAACAGATTTTTTTTAAACAATGTAAGTGCTATATAGCACCAAAAAGGTTCCCCTATGATTACGAGCCAAAGAACCACTTTTGATGTTATTTAGCAGCTTTTTTTAAAAGTGTACAGTATGAGTCTATATAAAGCAGGAAACACAATCATGGTTAAAACACCTCCTCTGGATAAACTGAGGTGTTTCAGCACCAACATTGACATGGAAATACAACAGCATAACTCAGAACTTCAGCAAAGGCACGGGATTGGGGTAAAGCTGCTTTTACATTCACACATTCAGACTTTCTCCCTAATAATTTAATTTCAGGAGAGTTTTCTTTGCAAATTCTAAATAGTGAAATCATATTAGCAGCCAGTAAATATCAGAGTACAGCACTGTTCACAGTCAAATAAACAGTGCTGCGGATGCTGTTTTGAGGTCATGTTTACGTGCAATTTTACTAATATTCAAAGTACCATAGTAAACTACACTGAGAGCGTGTCACGAGTTGGATGAATGAATGTGCACATTTAAAACCAACTTTACCTCAATGCCACGGTGTAGTAATATTTATTAGTAAAGCACTTTCACACCAAACAGGGCATTTAATAACAGTGAAAACATTAAACAACTGCAGAAATGGATTATAGTAACATTTACTGTGCATTTACTCATTTATTTCCACCACATGAAACATTTAAAATGCACAGTCCTGGTATATACAGAGCCAAACATGATAAAAGAGATAATAAAAGAGACTTTGGCTGGCTCCAGTGTGTTTGAACTCACTTAAATCAGTCAACATGTCCATTTTAGGATCCTCTGAGCAGTTTCTGAAAGCAGTGGAGAAACCAGAGCAACATGATGGGAAGCGGAAGAGACCAAATTAAGGGTTTTATTTATATATTTTTACTGTATAGCCTTAATATGTTTACATGGCTGTTGAATATTGTGATATTTCCCCCAGTGATGGAAGAAACTAAGCTCTCCAAAGTATCGAATCAATAGATCCAACAATTTCTTTGCAAAACAACTAGCTGTTTTTAAGTGTTTGTGTGAAACGCCACCCGCTGGCGACCCCTGCCGCTTAATACATGTAAATGCATCAAACTCTGGCCAAAAATGTAAAAGCCCTGCCAACATGTTGTAAATGTTTATGTAAAATGCCAAATGCACATCGCTTGCAATCACTCACTTTTTTTATGTGATCAGTGAGCATTTGTGCTACTAATGAATTTATCGTGAAGATTATTGCAAACGCTTAGCCAATATTGCAGATCTGTTTTATCTGTTTAGTTTATCTCATCAAGTTTATTTAATCGTCATCTATATGATCATTTCTTTATCACTTTCATTTATGTTTTTTCTTTCTAATTGAGTCAAATAATGATGTTTCATCATAAAAATATTTTATCAATCTAATATATTAATATAATATAATATAAAAATATTAAATTGTTGACATTTTTTTAAATGTAATTTTTATCTTTTGTAATATCTCATTTGAATTTAAATATTTTATCTTTATATACCTACAGATGTTTGGTGAATGAACTGTTATTTTAATGAATATAACTGTTAAATAAAACTGGGATTCATGTTCAAAAGGGGCTGTACTCATTTAATATGTATGTTTATCTCTCTTTTCACCCCATATTTAAATCTGAAATGGATTTATATAAACATGTATCAAATGATTGCTGATTAAATCAAACATATTTATATTTTTTTCTAATAGTTAGAAAATATATGTAAACAGCCAATAGCATGGAGTGACTGTAAAACACATTAATTAGAAGTAGCATTGACAATGAAACTAACATATAAATCACTAGGATTAATCTTGGCCTGGTTGTTAACCTGCTCTGGAGCTCAGGCTAGCTGCAGAGAATAAACCTCCATAGTAACTTAATGCAGCTTAATGTAGTCTGCTTTCATGCAACCGAGTCAAGGTTAAACTCAGCCAGAATAACCACAAAAGCTTAATTCTTTATTTTATTTTTGTGCAACATCCCTTAGAGCAGATCAGTCCTCAAACCCAAAAGAATTAGCTCATCAAAACTGCTCCAATGGCATTTACATGTTATCTATTAAATCATGCAAGTCATTACAAATGATTGAGGTGTGGGACTCAACATCACTGTTGATATAACCACAAGATTACTCCTCTCATCTGCAATTGCATTTCATGAACCAATTAGCAAGAAGAAAATTGACTCTTCTTGTTCTTCTTCTTCTTGTGTGTTGTTTGGCGGTTGGCAACCAGCTTTTTGGAGCATTACCGCCACCATCTGGATTGGAGTGTGAATCAGGAGTTGACTAAATTATGCATTCCTTATAGTGTAACAAAGCGGCACAAAAGAAAAGCTCATTCCAAAAAAAACAACAAAAAAATATATAAAAAATTATGAACCCCCCCCCCCAAAAAAAAAACAAACAAACAAAAAAAACAAAAAAAACAAACAAACAAAAAAAAAACCCTCCTAAAAATACCCATTTCCTTGACCATAAGTACATTTATATTCTATTACCTAACCCTGTGTCTTTCAAAAAGTTATACACATATCTAAAACATATATCCCCCGTGCTCAACTTTAAGATATTCTCTATTTTAGGTTCCACTTGTTTTTCCTGTAACTGTGTGAACAATATATTTCTTTCTGTGTGGTAAATTGGGCATTGCATCAATACATGTTCTATAGTCTCCTGGTTATTACATTCACACATCCCATCTGCATGTTTATTGATCATGTGTAATGTACTATTGAGTGCTGTGTGATTAAATCTCATTCTTGTGAACTTGTCTTCTTCCTGTTTGCTTTTCCTTGTTTCCCTACCTTTTCCAACTTTGTTCTGCATGTTGTAATATTGACGTCCTGTACTCCCATTATTCCATATCTGTTGCCATTTCCCCAATACTTTAGTTTTAACAATACTTTTGATTTCTGACCTGCTGTATTTGATGTTAATGTCTATTGTAGTTTGCTGTGCTGCCTGTTTTGCCAACTTGTCTGCCATCTCATTCCCACTGACCCCTATGTGTGCTGGTACCCACAACAATGAAATGATGACTCCTGATTTTATGAGATTATTTCCCATCTGCACTATTTCATAAATGATGTCCTGCCGTGACGCTGATATTAAATCTTTTATACTCATAAGTGCTGAACTTGAATCAGAAGCAATGACTACTTTAATTGGTTTATTATCCTCAACCCACTTTAGAGCCAACCATATTGCTACCAATTCTGCTGTATACACTGCTAAATTATTATTAATTCTTTTTGCAGCCTCAATCTTTAACTTTGGAACACTGTATGACACTCTTTTGTCCAATTCTTGATGCATCTGTGTATATTTCAGTTGTCTCATTGTATTTTTCCTTTATATAGTTTTCTACTCGTTTACTGTCGATCTCTCTTTCTTGTTTTTCTTTCAGTATTTCAAAATCAACTTCCAAATCTCCAATCAGCCATGTGGGAACTACTGCAAATACTATAGTGGGCGAAACTGTTAGTGTGTCTATTTCCATGTCATTTATTTTATTTCGTATAATCCATCCATAACCTTTAACATCCTGTTTCTCTCGTTCTTGGCATTGCATCAGAACTGTTTGTGTTATGTGATTATCATTATGACCTTTCAAGTTTGCCCAGTATACTACTGCCAGCTGATCCCTTCTAAGGTGTAAAGGCATCTCTCCCATCTCAACTTGTAATGCTGCTACCGGTGTGGTTTTCATGGCTCCACAGCATACTCTTAGTGCTTGATTTTGGATTTTATCTAACTGTTTTAATGTTGTATTAGCCGCTGATCCATACACCATACACCCATAGTCAATCACTGATCTTATCAACCCTGTATAAATTGTTTTTAATGCCGTTCTACTAGCTCCCCAGTCAACTCCACATAGGCACCTCATCACATTTAACACTCTCTTACATTTATCAATCATTTTCCTAATATGTGTGTTCCATGTGAGTCTCCTATCAAACCACAGTCCCAGATATTTAAAAGATTCAACATTCTCCAACTCTTTATCCCCCAATCTCAATTTCATTTCCGCTCTTGTTGTCTTTTTGGTAAATAGCATTACTTTTGTTTTTTTCTTGAGATATTCGAAATCCCCACTTAACTGTCCAATCCTGCACTGAATTTAATATCTGTTGCATTTTCTTTATAATAAATGTTATGTTTCTCTCTCTTTTCCAAATCGCACCATCATCTGCAAATAATGCAACCCCTGTATTATTTTCTATCTCCTTAAAGATCCCATCAAACATTATAGAAAACAGAAAAGGGCTATTGATGCTTCCTTGTGGTGTACCATTTTCTACTCTGTAGCATCCACTAAATGAACCATTTATTTTTACTATTATAGATCTTTCTGTTAGGAATTCTTTAACCCATCTCAGTATACGTCTCTTAATTCCTAACTGGTCAAGTTTAATTAACACTCCATCTATCCACAACATGTCATAAGCTTTCTCTATGTCTAAAAATACGGCTATTACTGATTCCCTGTTTACTTGTGCTTTTTTAATATCATCTTCCAACCTTAAAATTGGATCCATTGTCCCTCAACCTTTCCTAAATCCACTTTGGTAATTTCCTAGTTTTCCTTTAGTTTCAACCCAGTAAACTAATCTGTCATTAATCATTTTTTCCATCGTTTTCCCCATATGCGATGTCAAGGCTATCGTTCTATAACTGGTCGGCTGTTTGGGATCTTTCCCAGGCTTTTTAATAGGAATGATGACTGCCTTCTTCCATTCCTTTGGAATAACCCCTACTTCCCATATTTTGTTATACAACCTTAACAGCACCTCCTTTCCTTTATCAGTTAGATTTTCTAACATAGTGTAACAAATTTCATCTTTTCCTGGAGCCGTTTTCCCTAATTTCTTCAATGCCCTATTAAGCTCAGTCCCTGAGAAATGTATATTTAGTACCTGGTCCTCTTCATCTTTCCCTAAATTAAACTGATATCTTTTACAAGTTTCCTCCCTACCTCTTTTCTCCTCCTGGCTTAAATTGTCTGTGCTGTATACTTTAACTAAGGTCCTTGCTATGACTTCTGCTTTCTCTTTATTATTAATAATAACCCTCTGCCCATTCATCAGCATTGGATATCCATTTTATTTTCTATTTCCTTTAATTTTTTTAATCATTCCCCATACTCTCTCTACTGGTGTTGTTCTGCCAATAGACATACAAAATTGTCTCCAATATTCTTTCCTTGATTTGTTTAACCGTTTTCCTCACTATTGCCTGTGATTTTTTGTATTCAATAAGGTTTTGAAAGTTGTGTGTTCTTTTCATTTTTTAAAATTCTTTATTTCTCTCCTTTATAGCTTTCTTACACTCCTTTGTCCACCATGGAACAATTTTATTAATTATTTTAGGTTTAGATTTAGGTATTGCCATGTTTGCTGCTTTAATTATTCCTCCACTAACTCTTACACACATACTTTCAATATCGAAATTATCCTCAATCTTTTGCAAACGATCTTCACTGATTTCCCTAAATTTATCCCAATCTGCTCTTTCTAAAATCCACTTCTCCTCTCTCACTTCAATTTCTTTTACACATTTTATTCCTATTTGAGTTTTGATTGGGTAATGATCACTCCCAACTGTACTACCTCTAAATACTTCCCATTCACATCTATCTGCAATATCTTTGGTAACTATTGTGATGTCTATTGCTGATTCTGTACCTCTTGCTATATCCAATCTAGTTCCTGTCCCGTCATTAATGCAAATTAGCTCTTCTTCTTCTTCTATGAATTCTTCAATTACTCTCCCATTATTGTCATTTCTGTTTCCCCATAATGTACTGTGGGCATTAAAATCTCCACACCAGACTGTTTTTTCCATTAATATCCTCCCATATCTCTTCCAACTGTTCCCTTTCTACCATTCTACATGGGTTATAAAAATTTATTATTTTTACCTTACCTTCATTTGACCATATCTCTACAATAATATATTCTAATTCATTCCCTCTCTTTACTTCTCTATATTGGATACCTTTTTGTATAAATGTAATAATTCCCCCACCTTTACCTATTTTCCTATCCATTCTTACTGCATTGTACCCTTTAATATTAAAATCCAATCTTGATATTAACCATGACTCTTGCACACACACTATATCAGGTTTTTCATTTAAATTATCTATATATTTCTTAAATTCCTGACCATTAGATATTAAACTCCTCGCATTCCACTGCAGTATAATTATTACCATTATGCAGTTCCACCCCATGCTTGTGATTGTTGTTGCTGAACTTCTTCATTTAATGTGTTTCTCACTGTTTCCCAAGAGATTCCTTTAATGCCCAAGTATTTCTCCGCTGCCTTAACTATTATTTTAATCCTTTCCGTGCGGCTTGTTGTCTGTGCTGAACAGTTGATCACCTCTGCCATAAAAAGAACAAAGTCATTTTTATCCACAATCATTGCTTCTTCCTTTATTTTATCACACTTTTTACACTTGATCACGTCTTTGCTTTCTTCTCTCATTGTTGGTATCTGTACTGTCTGTTCCCTTGTAGGCCTAACTTTCTTTGTTGCCTCTGCATAAGATATTCCTTGAGTGGCTTTTATTCTTTGAACATCTTGCATTCTTTTATTTACCTCACACCCTCGGTATGCTGAACTATGTTCTCCACCACAGTTGCAACATTTAAGTTTGGCTTCCTTATCACATTGTCCATAGTCATGCTCTCCACTACATTTACATCTCATTTTTCCCTTACAGACCGCTGCAATGTGACCAAACCGTTGACATTTGTAACATCTAACAGGTGGCGGTATGTACATTCTGACTTCATAACTCATGTATCCTATGAAGACTTTGTCAGGAAGTTTTGTTTCATCAAATGTCAGCATTATCGAAAGACTGTCAGTTATGGCTCCGTTCCATCTTGTTTTCAAGCGCTTAGCTTCTTTTACTTTAACATTCGTTATTCCTTCAATCACATTGTTTGACTGAAAATTGACTCATATGATTGTAAGGGACCCCACTAAATCAGTTCTACTCCTCAAAGATGGTAACCTCATAAAAATATTGTTTATCAGTAATAACTGTTTTTTGTTCAACATTTTCTACACAATATACAGATAAAAAAACCTGAAAAAATTAAAACAAAATATAAAAAAAAAAACAACAGAGATATAAGTTATTTAAACTGACCTATGGCACATTCAACTGAGAACAAACGTGATTGGTGCAAAAACACGAATACTAATGAGTCATTTGCCTCTGGTCTATTCTCTTATCAAACTAAATTTTAAAAGACTTTATAAGCTAAAATATGATAACCAAAGTATGGGAAAACAACCTAGACATCAGATAATCAAAGTCTGAATGAAAATATACAAACAAGAGCAAAAAAACCCCAAAGAAATAAACAAATAGTCATGAGAAAACTCACCCTTGCCGAAATGCTGTGTCTCAACAACTGGTCAATGGCCCAGACTCTCCTTTTCCTCAGGGCAATGCTCCCAACGGTTATCCTCATAGAGGATGATGTCGGTTTGGTTCTTGCATTGGCTTAGAGAAGACGTCTGGTAGAAGGTTGATATATTTCTTGGGATATATCCGCCAGACTGAATCTCGTCCTGACCTCTTAAATAGTGTTCATTGAACTCAAGGTGCAGGAGGTCAGGGTAATCTGTCTGAATACCTCTGGTCACACTTGGGGCAGTACTTTGTTTATCTAGAGTGTACAGAAGTCCTTGAATGTTGACTGGAGGTACTCTGGAGCAAATTAACAAAGGGTGAGAAGGCAATGACCCGTTCATGGCTAACTTCTCCCCCTGAATCTACCTGTTAGATTCTGTTGATTTGAGAAGGGCTCTCACATTCCCTGGAGAAGTCTAGGGTTCTGTGGAGCCCGGTCTCTGGATTAGCAAGAACAGGTCCCAGAAGGAGACTCCTACAGACTCTTCTCGGGTGACCTGGGCAACCTTGCGGTGTTAACAAAAGGTCTCTTGGGGGAGTGGTGAGTATTCAGCCCCCCTGGGTCCACTTGGACAGCACGCAGGGACGGTGGCCTGGGGCGAGCAGGCCTTAAATGAAGCCCAGTCTTCTACTGGTGATTAGCACCACCACACAACAGCACATTGCCCACCTACACTAGTAAACCGTGACTTTTTTTTCGAAAAGTCGTCAATTTAAACATCAGATCTAATAAATGTTCTAGCATGAGGGTTATGCAATAAGATCAGAACTTCCATAGGGACACCTCAAAACACCAGATGTTCTCAAATTCATAACCTTACAACTTTTCAGAGAGACCAGATTTTTCTCTTCTTTAAGATCCAATATTTCCACGGGAGCTTTCAAATACCTGATCTTCTAAAACATCTAATCCCTGAACCTTTTCAGACAATTTATCCTAGATATCTTCTTCAGAACATCATGTGTCCATGGCTTTTAAAAAAAAAAATGGTTTTCTGTAACTCCTAGAACAATAACCCTATAACTTCCCAGTGAAACTAACCATACCTAACCCTTCTAGAATCTGACAATTCCATGGGAACATTGCAACCTCTTCACCTCTAAACATTTCAACTTAACCGGTCCCAGTTGTTTTTGAGAACATTTAAATGAGGACATCTTAAATATCAAGAATACCTTGTGGTAGTGCTCAATCAAAATCCTTTTAGAAACAACAGCCCTCACTTTTCGAGGCTCTCACTTAAGCAATGAAAATCATGGTTTGGTCCGATTATAAACCATCTCCTCACAACATAGAGATATGTAGACGTTCGCAACTAACCACAAACTGGTGTAGGCATACACCTGTTCCACAATATTAATTTATATGTCAGACAGTACTCAATGTCATTATTTGCAGTGGTCTCATAATAAAGTAAACCTCTTTGGGAGATATCTGTGATGACAGTGGTTTAAAATCCATCTTGAACTTTAATTATATAATTACTTTAACTATAATTTTCCAGGCAGCTCCTTTATTAGGTTTATGCACAATAAATCAGCTCTTTGGGCAGCTCAGCTCTCTGGGCATATGGGTTACCTTGGAACTGTTAACTATCTATTCAGCGGTTGCGCAAACAAACAAATCCTTTTGAGGAATCTCCCTTCTCTGCTTCAGTTTCTTGAACATTCATACAAACCTATCTTTTACAACAGTTTGAGCTAAGAATCCTAATGCGGTTTTGCATGATTTATTTTCAGATCAGGTATAAGAGGTTTAAATCAGTCCAGTTTTCAGAGATTAAGTTTAGTTCAGTTCAGTGTGGTTTAATTTCCGCTGCCGCAACCTTAAACCCAACTAAAAGAGGTTTGGCATGTATTTGGATCATGTTCATCTACTTCAAGATTGGGTTAGGGTTATTTCACTCTCATCTAAACCCAACCAAAAGGTTTTTTGTTTTTATTTTTTTGGGCTCATTGTAATCTCGAATCATCAATTGGTTTGTGTAACTACATCTTGGTCATCTGGATTTCCTTCCTTCAAATAATCTTTAAAAACTGTTGTCAGTGTCAAACCGTAAACCGTGACTAACTGTTAACCACAAAGATTTCTTACCCAACCCTAAAAGTGAACTGAAGGTAATTAAAGGACAGAAAAAAATAAAGTTATATAAAAAAAAATAATAATTAAAAAAAAAAAAAAATAAATAAATAAAAAAAAAATAAAAAAAATAAAAAAAAAATAAAAAATAAATAATAATAATAATAATATTATTATATAATTTTTTATTTTTTTTTTTACATTTTGCCACCCTTGGGTAGAGTTAGGGGTAGAGTTAGGGGTAGAGTTAGGGGTAGAGTTAGGGGTAGGGTTAGGGGTAGGGTTAGGGGTAGGGTTAGGGGTTAGGGTAGGGTTAGGGGTAGGGTTAGGGGTAGGGTTAGGGGTAGGGTTAGGGGTAGGGTTAGGGGTAGGGTTAGGGGTAGGGTTAGGGGTAGGGTTAGGGGTAGGGTTAGGGGTAGGGTTAGGGGTAGGGTTAGGGGTAGGGTTAGGGGTAGGGTTAGGGGTAGGGTTAGGGGTTAGGGTTAGG
>NC_079440.1:0-22500 GCF_903798145.1 Danio aesculapii
AGGGACTTCCATGACCACAAATGCTGCCGGACGCACTGGCATCTTTTAAAAGACTAAACTGTGTTCAGATGCAGAACTCTGTCCAAACAACAGCATATATTTTTCACATTATATGTTATTGCAGTGTACAGGTAAACTGCTGAGAAAGCTAAGAATAAGTGTTTAAAAAAAAAATAATAATAAAATTATATTTGAGTCATTTAAAATAGCTAAAACATTGCCAGAACTATGAATACATTGCTACACCAAACATGCACTCTCAGCACATGCATTGAAAAAAACCTCAATTTGCCAAATTTTAATTCATATGCCCAACATGTGTGTATTTATTCTCATTTTCATATTTTAAAGGTGCCATAGTACTCAGTGAGATGCACAGAACCCACAACTTTTAGCACTTTATCCAGTATTTCCATTCCTGATGATGACAATGGAGGTTGGATTTGGGTTATTTGTCAAGTTGGATTCTGATTAAAGGCAGCCATGGTGCTGTACTGACTTGTGGTCACTTTAACCTTGTGACCTTAATATTTCTGAACAAGATACAGCAGCCCATGTGGGCTCATTGGAAAGCTAAGAATGTGTGTTTTTTAATAATGCTGGTTATTCAAAAATAGCTTAAAGCTTCCCAGAGTTATTAATAAAATGCTACCATCAAACAGGCAGTTGGCACATGCACACAAAAAAATACTCAAATTTTAATTCATATGCCCAACATGTGTGTGTTTGTTTCCATTTTCATATTTTAAAGGTGCCATAGTACTCAGTGAGATGCACAGAACCCACAACTTTTAGCACTTTATCCAGTATTTCCATTCCTGATGATGACAATGGAGGTTGGATTTGGGTTATTTGCCAAGTTGGATTCTGATTAAAGGCAGCCATGGTGCTGTACTGACTTGTGGTCACTTTAACCTTGTGACCTTAATAGTTCTGAACAAGATACAGCAGTCCATGTGGGCTCATTGGAAAGCTAAGAATGTGTGTTTTTTAATAATGCTGGTTATTCAAAAATAGCTTAAAGCTTCCCAGAGTTATTAATAAAATGCTACCATCAAACAGGCAGTTGGCACATGCACACAAAACAATACTCAAATTTTAATTCATATGCCCAACATGTGTGTGTTTGTTTCCATTTTCATATTTTAAAGGTGCCATAGTACTCAGTGAGATGCACAGAACCCACAACTTTTAGCACTTTATCCAGTATTTCCATTCCTGATGATGACAAATGGAGGTTGGATTTGGGTTATTTGTCAAGTTGGATTCTGATTAAAGGCAGCCATGGTGCTGTACTGACTTGTGGTCACTTTAACCTTGTGACCTTAATATTTCTGAACAAGATACAGCAGCCCATGTGGGCTCATTTGAAAGCTAAGAATGTGTGTTTTTTAATGATGCTAATTATTCAAAAATAGCTTAAAGCTTCCCATAGTTATTAATAAAATGCTACCATTAAACAGGCAGTTAGCACATGCACACAAAACAATACTCAAATTTTAATTCATATGCCCAACATGTGTGTGTTTGTTTCCATTTTCATATTTTAAAGGTGCCATAGTACTCAGTGAGATGCACAGAACCCACAACTTTTAGCACTTTATCCAGTATTTCCATTCCTGATGATGACAAATGGAGGTTGGATTTGGGTTATTTGCCAAGTTGGATTCTGATTAAAGGCAGCCATGGTGCTGTACTGACTTGTGGTCAATTTAACCTTGTGACCTTAATATTTCTGAACAAGATACAGCAGCCCATGTGGGCTCATTGGAAAGCTAAGGATGTGTGTTTTTTAATGATGCTGGTTAATCAAAAATAGCTTAAATCTTCCCATAGTTATTAATAAAATGCTACCATCAAACAGGCAGTTAGCACAGGCACACAAAAAAAAATACTCAAATTTTAATTCATATGCCCAACATGTGTGTGTTTGTTTCCATTTTCATATTTTAAAGGTGCCATAGTACTCAGTGAGATGCACAGAACCCACAACTTATATCCCTATCCAGTATTTTTCTCCTGATGATGACAAATGGAGGTTGGATTTGGGTTATTTGTCAAGTTGGATTCTGATTAAAGGCAGCCATGGTGCTGTACTGACTTGTGGTCACTTTAACCTTGTGACCTTAATATTTCTGAACAAGATACAGCAGCCCATGTGGGCTCATTGGAAAGCTAAGAATGTGTGTTTTTTAATAATGCTGGTTATTCAAAAATAGCTTAAAGCTTCCCAGAGTTATTAATAAAATGCTACCATCAAACAGGCAGTTGGCACATGCACACAAAACAATACTCAAATTTTAATTCATATGCCCAACATGTGTGTGTTTGTTTCCATTTTCATATTTTAAAGGTGCCATAGTACTCAGTGAGATGCACAGAACCCACAACTTTTAGCACTTTATCCAGTATTTCCATTCCTGATGATGACAAATGGAGGTTGGATTTGGGTTATTTGTCAAGTTGGATTCTGATTAAAGGCAGCCATGGTGCTGTACTGACTTGTGGTCACTTTAACCTTGTGACCTTAATATTTCTGAACAAGATACAGCAGCCCATGTGGGCTCATTTGAAAGCTAAGAATGTGTGTTTTTTAATGATGCTAATTATTCAAAAATAGCTTAAAGCTTCCCATAGTTATTAATAAAATGCTACCATTAAACAGGCAGTTAGCACATGCACACAAAAAAAATACTCAAATTTTAATTCATATGCCCAACATGTGTGTGTTTGTTTCCATTTTCATATTTTAAAGGTGCCATAGTACTCAGTGAGATGCACAGAACCCACAACTTATATCCCTATCCAGTATTTTTTCTCCTGATGATGACAAATGGAGGTTGGATTTGGGTTATTTGTCAAGTTGGATTCTGATTAAAGGCAGCCATGGTGCTGTACTGACTTGTGGTCACTTTAACCTTGTGACCTTAATATTTCTGAACAAGATACAGCAGCCCATGTGGGCTCATTGGAAAGCTAAGAATGTGTGTTTTTTAATAATGCTGGTTATTCAAAAATAGCTTAAAGCTTCCCAGAGTTATTAATAAAATGCTACCATCAAACAGGCAGTTGGCACATGCACACAAAACAATACTCAAATTTTAATTCATATGCCCAACATGTGTGTGTTTGTTTCCATTTTCATATTTTAAAGGTGCCATAGTACTCAGTGAGATGCACAGAACCCACAACTTTTAGCACTTTATCCAGTATTTCCATTCCTGATGATGACAAATGGAGGTTGGATTTGGGTTATTTGTCAAGTTGGATTCTGATTAAAGGCAGCCATGGTGCTGTACTGACTTGTGGTCACTTTAACCTTGTGACCTTAATATTTCTGAACAAGATACAGCAGCCCATGTGGGCTCATTTGAAAGCTAAGAATGTGTGTTTTTTAATGATGCTAATTATTCAAAAATAGCTTAAAGCTTCCCATAGTTATTAATAAAATGCTACCATTAAACAGGCAGTTAGCACATGCACACAAAAAAAATACTCAAATTTTAATTCATATGCCCAACATGTGTGTGTTTGTTTCCATTTTCATATTTTAAAGGTGCCATAGTACTCAGTGAGATGCACAGAACCCACAACTTATATCCCTATCCAGTATTTTTTCTCCTGATGATGACAAATGGAGGTTGGATTTGGGTTATTTGTCAAGTTGGATTCTGATTAAAGGCAGCCATGGTGCTGTACTGACTTGTGGTCACTTTAACCTTGTGACCTTAATAGTTCTGAACAAGATACAGCAGTCCATGTGGGCTCATTGGAAAGCTAAGAATGTGTGTTTTTTAATGATGCTGGTTAATCAAAAATAGCTTAAAGCTTCCCATAGTTATTAATAAAATGCTACCATTAAACAGGCAGTTGGCACATGCACACAAAAAAAATACTCAAATTTTAATTCATATGCCCAACATGTGTGTGTTTGTTTCCATTTTCATATTTTAAAGGTGCCATAGTACTCAGTGAGATGCACAGAACCCACAACTTTTAGCACTTTATCCAGTATTTCCATTCCTGATGATGACAAATGGAGGTTGGATTTGGGTTATTTGCCAAGTTGGATTCTGATTAAAGCAGCCATGGTGCTGTACTGACTTTTGGTCACTTTAACCTTGTGACTTTAACATTTCTGAACAAGATACAGCAGCACATGTGGGCTCATTTTATTCCAATTTCCCTCAGCTTTCCAAAGATGTAAATCATGTATCTTGTTCCTGTCTTTTGAAATTAATAATCAAATTGGGTCCAAATTTGGTTATTAAGACTGCGATTTTTAGATGGTAGTAATTTAATCATAACTTTAAGAGTTTTAATGGTACAATGACATATTGAACATCGTACATTTTCAGTGATTTACATAAAGCACATAATTGTACAGTAGTAAAATATTCATAACTCTGGCAGTTATTATGCTACAATGAATTAAATGACACCATTGTACTCCAGGTACCCTCAGCTTTCCAACAATGTATGGCATGAAGCTGTATCTTGTTCCTATCTTTTGAAATTAATATTCAAATTGGGTCCAAATTTGGGTATTAAGACTGCATTTTTTTGGATGGTAGTAATTTATTCATAACTTTAAGAGTTTTAATGGTATAATGACATAATGTACATCATTTTATTCCAATTTCCCTCAGCTTTCCAAAGATGTAAACCATTAAGCTGTATCTTGTTCCTATCTTTTAAAATCCTGATTCAAATTGGGGCCATTTTCAGTGATTTACATGAAGCACATAATTGTACAGTAGTAAAATATTTATAACTCTGGCAGATATTATGCTACAATGAAATAAATGACACCATTGTACTCCAGGTACCCTCAGCTTTCCAAAGATGTAAACCATTAAGCTGTATCTTGTTCCTATCTTTTAAAATCCTGATTCAAATTGGGTCCATTTTCAGTGATTTACATGAAGCACATAATTGTACAGTAGTAAAATATTCATAACTCTGGCAGTTATTATGCTACAATGAATTAAATGACACCATTGTACTCCAGGTACCCTCAGCTTTCCAACAATGTATGGCATGAAGCTGTATCTTGTTCCTATCTTTTGAAATTAATATTCAAATTGGGTCCAAATTTGGGTATTAAGACTGCATTTTTTTGGATGGTAGTAATTTATTCATAACTTTAAGAGTTTTAATGGTATAATGACATAATGTACATCATTTTATTCCAATTTCCCTCAGCTTTCCAAAGATGTAAACCATTAAGCTGTATCTTGTTCCTATCTTTTAAAATCCTGATTCAAATTGGGGCCATTTTCAGTGATTTACATGAAGCACATAATTGTACAGTAGTAAAATATTCATAACTCTGGCAGTTATTATGCTACAATGAATTAAATGACACCATTGTACTCCATGTACCCTCAGCTTTCCAGCAATGTATGGCATGAAGCTGTATCTTGTTCCTATCTTTTGAAATTAATATTCAAATTGGGTCCAAATTTGGGTATTAAGACTGCATTTTTTTGGATGGTAGTAATTTATTCATAACTTTAAGAGTTTTAATGGTACAATGACATAATGTACATCATTTTATTCCAATTTCCCTCAGCTTTCCAAAGATGTAAACCATTAAGCTGTATCTTGTTCCTATCTTTTAAAATCCTGATTCAAATTGGGGCCATTTTCAGTGATTTACATGAAGCACATAATTGTACAGTAGTAAAATATTTATAACTCTGGCGGTTATTATGCTACAATGAAATAAATGACACCATTGTACTCCAGGTACCCTCAGCTTTCCAAAGATGTAAACCATTAAGCTGTATCTTGTTCCTATCTTTTAAAATCCTGATTCAAATTGGGTCCATTTTCAGTGATTTACATGAAGCACATAATTGTACAGTAGTAAAATATTCATAACTCTGGCAGTTATTATGCTACAATGAATTAAATGACACCATTGTACTCCAGGTACCCTCAGCTTTCCAACAATGTATGGCATGAAGCTGTATCTTGTTCCTATCTTTTGAAATTAATATTCAAATTGGGTCCAAATTTGGGTATGAGGACTGCATTTTTTTGGATGGTAGTAATTTAATCATAACTTTAAGAGTTTTAATGGTATAATGACATAATGTACATCATTTTATTCCAATTTCCCTCAGCTTTCCAAAGATGTAAACCATTAAGCTGTATCTTGTTCCTATCTTTTAAAATCCTGATTCAAATTGGGTCCATTTTCAGTGATTTACATGAAGCACATAATTGTACAGTAGTAAAATATTCATAACTCTGGCAGTTATTATGCTACAATGAAATAAATGACACCATTGTACTCCATGTACCCTCAGCTTTCCAGCAATGTATGGCATGAAGCTGTATCTTGTTCCTATCTTTTGAAATTAATATTCAAATTGGGTCCAAATTTGGGTATTAAGACTGCATTTTTTTGGATGGTAGTAATTTATTCATAACTTTAAGAGTTTTAATGGTATAATGACATAATGTACATCATTTTATTCCAATTTCCCTCAGCTTTCCAAAGATGTAAACCATTATGTCATTATACCATTAAAACTCTTAAAGTTATGATTAAATTACTACCATCCAAAAAAATGCAGTCCTCATACCCAAATTTGGACCCAATTTGAATATTAATTTCAAAAGATAGGAACAAGATACAGCTTCATGCCATACATTGTTGGAAAGCTGAGGGTACCTGGAGTACAATGGTGTCATTTATTTCATTGTAGCATAATAACTGCCAGAGTTATAAATATTTTACTACTGTACAATTATGTGCTTCATGTAAATCACTGAAAATGGCCCCAATTTGAATCAGGATTTTAAAAGATAGGAACAAGATACAGCTTAATGGTTTACATCTTT
Source organism: Danio aesculapii (assembly GCF_903798145.1). Lineage (NCBI taxonomy): Eukaryota > Metazoa > Chordata > Actinopteri > Cypriniformes > Danionidae > Danio > Danio aesculapii. Next base: position 6,856 of record NC_079440.1, read on the forward strand.
GGAAAGCTGAGGGAAATTGGAATAAAATGATGTACATTATGTCATTATACCATTAAAACTCTTAAAGTTATGAATAAATTACTACCATCCAAAAAAATGCAGTCTTAATACCCAAATTTGGACCCAATTTGAATATTAATTTCAAAAGATAGGAACAAGATACAGCTTCATGCCATACATTGTTGGACAGCTGAGGGTACATGGAGTACAATGGTGTCATTTAATTCATTGTAGCATAATAACTGCCAGAGTTATGAATATTTTACTACTGTACAATTATGTGCTTCATGTAAATCACTGAAAATGGCCCCAATTTGAATCAGGATTTTAAAAGATAGGAACAAGATACAGCTTAATGGTTTACATCTTTGGAAAGCTGAGGGAAATTGGAAAAAAATGATGTACATTATGTCATTATACCATTAAAACTCTTAAAGTTATGAATAAATTACTACCATCCAAAAAAATGCAGTCTTAATACCCAAATTTGGACCCAATTTGAATATTAATTTCAAAAGATAGGAACAAGATACAGCTTCATGCCATACATTGCTGGAAAGCTGAGGGTACATGGAGTACAATGGTGTCATTTAATTCATTGTAGCATAATAACTGCCAGAGTTATGAATATTTTACTACTGTACAATTATGTGCTTCATGTAAATCACTGAAAATGGACCCAATTTGAATCAGGATTTTAAAAGATAGGAACAAGATACAGCTTAATGGTTTACATCTTTGGAAAGCTGAGGGAAATTGGAATAAAATGATGTACATTATGTCATTGTACCATTAAAACTCTTAAAGTTATGAATAAATTACTACCATCCAAAAAAATGCAGTCTTAATACCCAAATTTGGACCCAATTTGAATATTAATTTCAAAAGATAGGAACAAGATACAGCTTCATGCCATACATTGCTGGAAAGCTGAGGGTACATGGAGTACAATGGTGTCATTTAATTCATTGTAGCATAATAACTGCCAGAGTTATGAATATTTTACTACTGTACAATTATGTGCTTCATGTAAATCACTGAAAATGGACCCAATTTGAATCAGGATTTTAAAAGATAGGAACAAGATACAGCTTAATGGTTTACATCTTTGGAAAGCTGAGGGTACCTGGAGTACAATGGTGTCATTTATTTCATTGTAGCATAATAACTGCCAGAGTTATAAATATTTTACTACTGTACAATTATGTGCTTCATGTAAATCACTGAAAATGGCCCCAATTTGAATCAGGATTTTAAAAGATAGGAACAAGATACAGCTTAATGGTTTACATCTTTGGAAAGCTGAGGGAAATTGGAATAAAATGATGTACATTATGTCATTATACCATTAAAACTCTTAAAGTTATGAATAAATTACTACCATCCAAAAAAATGCAGTCTTAATACCCAAATTTGGACCCAATTTGAATATTAATTTCAAAAGATAGGAACAAGATACAGCTTCATGCCATACATTGTTGGACAGCTGAGGGTACATGGAGTACAATGGTGTCATTTAATTCATTGTAGCATAATAACTGCCAGAGTTATGAATATTTTACTACTGTACAATTATGTGCTTCATGTAAATCACTGAAAATGGCCCCAATTTGAATCAGGATTTTAAAAGATAGGAACAAGATACAGCTTAATGGTTTACATCTTTGGAAAGCTGAGGGAAATTGGAATAAAATGATGTACATTATGTCATTATACCATTAAAACTCTTAAAGTTATGAATAAATTACTACCATCCAAAAAAATGCAGTCTTAATACCCAAATTTGGACCCAATTTGAATATTAATTTCAAAAGATAGGAACAAGATACAGCTTCATGCCATACATTGTTGGACAGCTGAGGGTACATGGAGTACAATGGTGTCATTTAATTCATTGTAGCATAATAACTGCCAGAGTTATGAATATTTTACTACTGTACAATTATGTGCTTCATGTAAATCACTGAAAATGGCCCCAATTTGAATCAGGATTTTAAAAGATAGGAACAAGATACAGCTTAATGGTTTACATCTTTGGAAAGCTGAGGGAAATTGGAATAAAATGATGTACATTAAGCTGTATCTTGTTCCTATCTTTTAAAATCCTGATTCAAATTGGGGCCATTTTCAGTGATTTACATGAAGCACATAATTGTACAGTAGTAAAATATTCATAACTCTGGCAGTTATTATGCTACAATGAATTAAATGACACCATTGTACTCCAGGTACCCTCAGCTTTCCAACAATGTATGGCATGAAGCTGTATCTTGTTCCTATCTTTTGAAATTAATATTCAAATTGGGTCCAAATTTGGGTATTAAGACTGCATTTTTTTGGATGGTAGTAATTTATTCATAACTTTAAGAGTTTTAATGGTATAATGACATAATGTACATCATTTTATTCCAATTTCCCTCAGCTTTCCAAAGATGTAAACCATTAAGCTGTATCTTGTTCCTATCTTTTAAAATCCTGATTCAAATTGGGGCCATTTTCAGTGATTTACATGAAGCACATAATTGTACAGTAGTAAAATATTCATAACTCTGGCAGTTATTATGCTACAATGAATTAAATGACACCATTGTACTCCAGGTACCCTCAGCTTTCCAACAATGTATGGCATGAAGCTGTATCTTGTTCCTATCTTTTGAAATTAATATTCAAATTGGGTCCAAATTTGGGTATTAAGACTGCATTTTTTGGATGGTAGTAATTTATTCATAACTTTAAGAGTTTTAATGGTATAATGACATAATGTACATCATTTTATTCCAATTTCCCTCAGCTTTCCAAAGATGTAAACCATTAAGCTGTATCTTGTTCCTATCTTTTAAAATCCTGATTCAAATTGGGGCCATTTTCAGTGATTTACATGAAGCACATAATTGTACAGTAGTAAAATATTTATAACTCTGGCAGTTATTATGCTACAATGAAATAAATGACACCATTGTACTCCATGTACCCTCAGCTTTCCAAAGATGTAAACCATTAAGCTGTATCTTGTTCCTATCTTTTAAAATCCTGATTCAAATTGGGTCCATTTTCAGTGATTTACATGAAGCACATAATTGTACAGTAGTAAAATATTCATAACTCTGGCAGTTATTATGCTACAATGAATTAAATGACACCATTGTACTCCAGGTACCCTCAGCTTTCCAACAATGTATGGCATGAAGCTGTATCTTGTTCCTATCTTTTGAAATTAATATTCAAATTGGGTCCAAATTTGGGTATTAAGACTGCATTTTTTGGATGGTAGTAATTTATTCATAACTTTAAGAGTTTTAATGGTATAATGACATAATGTACATCATTTTATTCCAATTTCCCTCAGCTTTCCAAAGATGTAAACCATTAAGCTGTATCTTGTTCCTATCTTTTAAAATCCTGATTCAAATTGGGTCCATTTTCAGTGATTTACATGAAGCACATAATTGTACAGTAGTAAAATATTCATAACTCTGGCAGTTATTATGCTACAATGAATTAAATGACACCATTGTACTCCATGTACCCTCAGCTTTCCAGCAATGTATGGCATGAAGCTGTATCTTGTTCCTATCTTTTGAAATTAATATTCAAATTGGGTCCAAATTTGGGTATTAAGACTGCATTTTTTTGGATGGTAGTAATTTATTCATAACTTTAAGAGTTTTAATGGTACAATGACATAATGTACATCATTTTATTCCAATTTCCCTCAGCTTTCCAAAGATGTAAACCATTAAGCTGTATCTTGTTCCTATCTTTTAAAATCCTGATTCAAATTGGGGCCATTTTCAGTGATTTACATGAAGCACATAATTGTACAGTAGTAAAATATTCATAACTCTGGCAGTTATTATGCTACAATGAATTAAATGACACCATTGTACTCCATGTACCCTCAGCTGTCCAACAATGTATGGCATGAAGCTGTATCTTGTTCCTATCTTTTGAAATTAATATTCAAATTGGGTCCAAATTTGGGTATTAAGACTGCATTTTTTGGATGGTAGTAATTTATTCATAACTTTAAGAGTTTTAATGGTATAATGACATAATGTACATCATTTTATTCCAATTTCCCTCAGCTTTCCAAAGATGTAAACCATTAAGCTGTATCTTGTTCCTATCTTTTAAAATCCTGATTCAAATTGGGGCCATTTTCAGTGATTTACATGAAGCACATAATTGTACAGTAGTAAAATATTATAACTCTGGCAGTTATTATGCTACAATGAAATAAATGACACCATTGTACTCCAGGTACCCTCAGCTTTCCAAAGATGTAAACCATTAAGCTGTATCTTGTTCCTATCTTTTAAAATCCTGATTCAAATTGGGTCCATTTTCAGTGATTTACATGAAGCACATAATTGTACAGTAGTAAAATATTCATAACTCTGGCAGTTATTATGCTACAATGAATAAATGACACCATTGTACTCCATGTACCCTCAGCTTTCCAGCAATGTATGGCATGAAGCTGTATCTTGTTCCTATCTTTTGAAATTAATATTCAAATTGGGTCCAAATTTGGGTATTAAGACTGCATTTTTTTGGATGGTAGTAATTTATTCATAACTTTAAGAGTTTTAATGGTATAATGACATAATGTACATCATTTTATTCCAATTTCCCTCAGCTTTCCAAAGATGTAAACCATTAAGCTGTATCTTGTTCCTATCTTTTAAAATCCTGATTCAAATTGGGTCCATTTTCAGTGATTTACATGAAGCACATAATTGTACAGTAGTAAAATATTCATAACTCTGGCAGTTATTATGCTACAATGAAATAAATGACACCATTGTACTCCAGGTACCCTCAGCTTTCCAACAATGTATGGCATGAAGCTGTATCTTGTTCCTATCTTTTGAAATTAATATTCAAATTGGGTCCAAATTTGGGTATTAAGACTGCATTTTTTTGGATGGTAGTAATTTATTCATAACTTTAAGAGTTTTAATGGTATAATGACATAATGTACATCATTTTATTCCAATTTCCCTCAGCTTTCCAAAGATGTAAACCATTAAGCTGTATCTTGTTCCTATCTTTTAAAATCCTGATTCAAATTGGGTCCATTTTCAGTGATTTACATGAAGCACATAATTGTACAGTAGTAAAATATTCATAACTCTGGCAGTTATTATGCTACAATGAATTAAATGACACCATTGTACTCCATGTACCCTCAGCTTTCCAGCAATGTATGGCATGAAGCTGTATCTTGTTCCTATCTTTTGAAATTAATATTCAAATTGGGTCCAAATTTGGGTATTAAGACTGCATTTTTTTGGATGGTAGTAATTTATTCATAACTTTAAGAGTTTTAATGGTACAATGACATAATGTACATCATTTTATTCCAATTTCCCTCAGCTTTCCAAAGATGTAAACCATTAAGCTGTATCTTGTTCCTATCTTTTAAAATCCTGATTCAAATTGGGGCCATTTTCAGTGATTTACATGAAGCACATAATTGTACAGTAGTAAAATATTCATAACTCTGGCAGTTATTATGCTACAATGAATTAAATGACACCATTGTACTCCATGTACCCTCAGCTGTCCAACAATGTATGGCATGAAGCTGTATCTTGTTCCTATCTTTTGAAATTAATATTCAAATTGGGTCCAAATTTGGGTATTAAGACTGCATTTTTTTGGATGGTAGTAATTTATTCATAACTTTAAGAGTTTTAATGGTATAATGACATAATGTACATCATTTTATTCCAATTTCCCTCAGCTTTCCAAAGATGTAAACCATTAAGCTGTATCTTGTTCCTATCTTTTGAAATCCTGATTCAAATTGGGGCCATTTTCAGTGATTTACATGAAGCACATAATTGTACAGTAGTAAAATATTCATAACTCTGGCAGTTATTATGCTACAATGAATAAATGACACCATTGTACTCCAGGTACCCTCAGCTTTCCAAAGATGTAAACCATTAAGCTGTATCTTGTTCCTATCTTTTAAAATCCTGATTCAAATTGGGTCCATTTTCAGTGATTTACATGAAGCACATAATTGTACAGTAGTAAAATATTCATAACTCTGGCAGTTATTATGCTACAATGAATTAAATGACACCATTGTACTCCATGTACCCTCAGCTTTCCAAGCAATGTATGGCATGAAGCTGTATCTTGTTCCTATCTTTTGAAATTAATATTCAAATTGGGTCCAAATTTGGGTATTAAGACTGCATTTTTTTGGATGGTAGTAATTTATTCATAACTTTAAGAGTTTTAATGGTATAATGACATAATGTACATCATTTTATTCCAATTTCCCTCAGCTTTCCAAAGATGTAAACCATTAAGCTGTATCTTGTTCCTATCTTTTAAAATCCTGATTCAAATTGGGTCCATTTTCAGTGATTTACATGAAGCACATAATTGTACAGTAGTAAAATATTCATAACTCTGGCAGTTATTATGCTACAATGAATTAAATGACACCATTGTACTCCATGTACCCTCAGCTTTCCAGCAATGTATGGCATGAAGCTGTATCTTGTTCCTATCTTTTGAAATTAATATTCAAATTGGGTCCAAATTTGGGTATTAAGACTGCATTTTTTTGGATGGTAGTAATTTATTCATAACTTTAAGAGTTTTAATGGTATAATGACATAATGTACATCATTTTATTCCAATTTCCCTCAGCTTTCCAAAGATGTAAACCATTAAGCTGTATCTTGTTCCTATCTTTTAAAATCCTGATTCAAATTGGGGCCATTTTCAGTGATTTACATGAAGCACATAATTGTACAGTAGTAAAATATTCATAACTCTGGCAGTTATTATGCTACAATGAATTAAATGACACCATTGTACTCCATGTACCCTCAGCTTTCCAACAATGTATGGCATGAAGCTGTATCTTGTTCCTATCTTTTGAAATTAATATTCAAATTGGGTCCAAATTTGGGTATTAAGACTGCATTTTTTTGGATGGTAGTAATTTATTCATAACTTTAAGAGTTTTAATGGTACAATGACATAATGTACATCATTTTATTCCAATTTCCCTCAGCTTTCCAAAGATGTAAACCATTAAGCTGTATCTTGTTCCTATCTTTTAAAATCCTGATTCAAATTGGGGCCATTTTCAGTGATTTACATGAAGCACATAATTGTACAGTAGTAAAATATTTATAACTCTGGCAGTTATTATGCTACAATGAAATAAATGACACCATTGTACTCCAGGTACCCTCAGCTTTCCAAAGATGTAAACCATTAAGCTGTATCTTGTTCCTATCTTTTAAAATCCTGATTCAAATTGGGTCCATTTTCAGTGATTTACATGAAGCACATAATTGTACAGTAGTAAAATATTCATAACTCTGGCAGTTATTATGCTACAATGAATTAAATGACACCATTGTACTCCAGGTACCCTCAGCTTTCCAACAATGTATGGCATGAAGCTGTATCTTGTTCCTATCTTTTGAAATTAATATTCAAATTGGGTCCAAATTTGGGTATTAAGACTGCATTTTTTTGGATGGTAGTAATTTATTCATAACTTTAAGAGTTTTAATGGTATAATGACATAATGTACATCATTTTATTCCAATTTCCCTCAGCTTTCCAAAGATGTAAACCATTAAGCTGTATCTTGTTCCTATCTTTTAAAATCCTGATTCAAATTGGGGCCATTTTCAGTGATTTACATGAAGCACATAATTGTACAGTAGTAAAATATTCATAACTCTGGCAGTTATTATGCTACAATGAATTAAATGACACCATTGTACTCCAGGTACCCTCAGCTTTCCAACAATGTATGGCATGAAGCTGTATCTTGTTCCTATCTTTTGAAATTAATATTCAAATTGGGTCCAAATTTGGGTATTAAGACTGCATTTTTTTGGATGGTAGTAATTTATTCATAACTTTAAGAGTTTTAATGGTATAATGACATAATGTACATCATTTTATTCCAATTTCCCTCAGCTTTCCAAAGATGTAAACCATTAAGCTGTATCTTGTTCCTATCTTTTGAAATCCTGATTCAAATTGGGTCCATTTTCAGTGATTTACATGAAGCACATAATTGTACAGTAGTAAAATATTCATAACTCTGGCAGTTATTATGCTACAATGAATTAAATGACACCATTGTACTCCATGTACCCTCAGCTTTCCAGCAATGTATGGCATGAAGCTGTATCTTGTTCCTATCTTTTGAAATTAATATTCAAATTGGGTCCAAATTTGGGTATTAAGACTGCATTTTTTTGGATGGTAGTAATTTATTCATAACTTTAAGAGTTTTAATGGTATAATGACATAATGTACATCATTTTATTCCAATTTCCCTCAGCTTTCCAAAGATGTAAACCATTAAGCTGTATCTTGTTCCTATCTTTTAAAATCCTGATTCAAATTGGGTCCATTTTCAGTGATTTACATGAAGCACATAATTGTACAGTAGTAAAATATTCATAACTCTGGCAGTTATTATGCTACAATGAATTAAATGACACCATTGTACTCCATGTACCCTCAGCTTTCCAACAATGTATGGCATGAAGCTGTATCTTGTTCCTATCTTTTGAAATTAATATTCAAATTGGGTCCAAATTTGGGTATTAAGACTGCATTTTTTGGATGGTAGTAATTTATTCATAACTTTAAGAGTTTTAATGGTATAATGACATAATGTACATCATTTTATTCCAATTTCCCTCAGCTTTCCAAAGATGTAAACCATTAAGCTGTATCTTGTTCCTATCTTTTAAAATCCTGATTCAAATTGGGGCCATTTTCAGTGATTTACATGAAGCACATAATTGTACAGTAGTAAAATATTCATAACTCTGGCAGTTATTATGCTACAATGAATTAAATGACACCATTGTACTCCATGTACCCTCAGCTTTCCAACAATGTATGGCATGAAGCTGTATCTTGTTCCTATCTTTTGAAATTAATATTCAAATTGGGTCCAAATTTGGGTATTAAGACTGTATTTTTTTGGATGGTAGTAATTTATTCATAACTTTAAGAGTTTTAATGGTATAATGACATAATGTACATCATTTTATTCCAATTTCCCTCAGCTTTCCAAAGATGTAAACCATTAAGCTGTATCTTGTTCCTATCTTTTAAAATCCTGATTCAAATTGGGGCCATTTTCAGTGATTTACATGAAGCACATAATTGTACAGTAGTAAAATATTCATAACTCTGGCAGTTATTATGCTACAATGAATAAATGACACCATTGTACTCCATGTACCCTCAGCTTTCCAACAATGTATGGCATGAAGCTGTATCTTGTTCCTATCTTTTGAAATTAATATTCAAATTGGGTCCAAATTTGGGTATTAAGACTGCATTTTTTTGGATGGTAGTAATTTATTCATAACTTTAAGAGTTTTAATGGTATAATGACATAATGTACATCATTTTATTCCAATTTCCCTCAGCTTTCCAAAGATGTAAACCATTAAGCTGTATCTTGTTCCTATCTTTTAAAATCCTGATTCAAATTGGGGCCATTTTCAGTGATTTACATGAAGCACATAATTGTACAGTAGTAAAATATTCATAACTCTGGCAGTTATTATGCTACAATGAATTAAATGACACCATTGTACTCCATGTACCCTCAGCTTTCCAACAATGTATGGCATGAAGCTGTATCTTGTTCCTATCTTTTGAAATTAATATTCAAATTGGGTCCAAATTTGGGTATTAAGACTGCATTTTTTTGGATGGTAGTAATTTATTCATAACTTTAAGAGTTTTAATGGTATAATGACATAATGTACATCATTTTATTCCAATTTCCCTCAGCTTTCCAAAGATGTAAACCATTAAGCTGTATCTTGTTCCTATCTTTTAAAATCCTGATTCAAATTGGGTCCATTTTCAGTGATTTACATGAAGCACATAATTGTACAGTAGTAAAATATTCATAACTCTGGCAGTTATTATGCTACAATGAATTAAATGACATCATTGTACTCCATGTACCCTCAGCTTTCCAGCAATGTATGGCATGAAGCTGTATCTTGTTCCTATCTTTTGAAATTAATATTCAAATTGGGTCCAAATTTGGGTATGAGGACTGCATTTTTTTGGATGGTAGTAATTTATTCATAACTTTAAGAGTTTTAATGGTATAATGACATAATGTACATCATTTTATTCCAATTTCCCTCAGCTTTCCAAAGATGTAAACCATTAAGCTGTATCTTGTTCCTATCTTTTAAAATCCTGATTCAAATTGGGTCCATTTTCAGTGATTTACATGAAGCACATAATTGTACAGTAGTAAAATATTCATAACTCTGGCAGTTATTATGCTACAATGAATTAAATGACACCATTTTACTCCATTTCCCTCAGCTTTCCAAAGATGTAAACCATTAAGCTGTATCTTGTTCCTATCTTTTAAAATCCTGATTCAAATTGGGTCCATTTTCAGTGATTTACATGAAGCACATAATTGTACAGTAGTAAAATATTCATAACTCTGGCAGTTATTATGCTACAATGAATTAAATGACACCATTGTACTCCAGGTACCCTCAGCTTTCCAACAATGTATGGCATGAAGCTGTATCTTGTTCCTATCTTTTGAAATTAATATTCAAATTGGGTCCAAATTTGGGTATTAAGACTGCATTTTTTTGGATGGTAGTAATTTATTCATAACTTTAAGAGTTTTAATGGTATAATGACATAATGTACATCATTTTATTCCAATTTCCCTCAGCTTTCCAAAGATGTAAACCATTAAGCTGTATCTTGTTCCTATCTTTTAAAATCCTGATTCAAATTGGGGCCATTTTCAGTGATTTACATGAAGCACATAATTGTACAGTAGTAAAATATTCATAACTCTGGCAGTTATTATGCTACAATGAATTAAATGACACCATTGTACTCCATGTACCCTCAGCTGTCCAACAATGTATGGCATGAAGCTGTATCTTGTTCCTATCTTTTAAAATCCTGATTCAAATTGGGTCCATTTTCAGTGATTTACATGAAGCACATAATTGTACAGTAGTAAAATATTCATAACTCTGGCAGTTATTATGCTACAATGAATTAAATGACACCATTGTACTCCATGTACCCTCAGCTTTCCAACAATGTATGGCATGAAGCTGTATCTTGTTCCTATCTTTTGAAATTAATATTCAAATTGGGTCCAAATTTGGGTATTAAGACTGCATTTTTTTGGATGGTAGTAATTTATTCATAACTTTAAGAGTTTTAATGGTATAATGACATAATGTACATCATTTTATTCCAATTTCCCTCAGCTTTCCAAAGATGTAAACCATTAAGCTGTATCTTGTTCCTATCTTTTAAAATCCTGATTCAAATTGGGTCCATTTTCAGTGATTTACATGAAGCACATAATTGTACAGTAGTAAAATATTTATAACTCTGGCAGTTATTATGCTACAATGAATTAAATGACACCATTGTACTCCATGTACCCTCAGCTTTCCAGCAATGTATGGCATGAAGCTGTATCTTGTTCCTATCTTTTGAAATTAATATTCAAATTGGGTCCAAATTTGGGTATTAAGACTGCATTTTTTTGGATGGTAGTAATTTATTCATAACTTTAAGAGTTTTAATGGTATAATGACATAATGTACATCATTTTATTCCAATTTCCCTCAGCTTTCCAAAGATGTAAACCATTAAGCTGTATCTTGTTCCTATCTTTTAAAATCCTGATTCAAATTGGGGCCATTTTCAGTGATTTACATGAAGCACATAATTGTACAGTAGTAAAATATTTATAACTCTGGCAGTTATTATGCTACAATGAATTAAATGACACCATTGTACTCCATGTACCCTCAGCTTTCCAACAATGTATGGCATGAAGCTGTATCTTGTTCCTATCTTTTGAAATTAATATTCAAATTGGGTCCAAATTTGGGTATTAAGACTGCATTTTTTTGGATGGTAGTAATTTATTCATAACTTTAAGAGTTTTAATGGTATAATGACATAATGTACATCATTTTATTCCAATTTCCCTCAGCTTTCCAAAGATGTAAACCATTAAGCTGTATCTTGTTCCTATCTTTTAAAATCCTGATTCAAATTGGGGCCATTTTCAGTGATTTACATGAAGCACATAATTGTACAGTAGTAAAATATTCATAACTCTGGCAGTTATTATGCTACAATGAATTAAATGACACCATTGTACTCCATGTACCCTCAGCTTTCCAACAATGTATGGCATGAAGCTGTATCTTGTTCCTATCTTTTAAAATCCTGATTCAAATTGGGTCCATTTTCAGTGATTTACATGAAGCACATAATTGTACAGTAGTAAAATATTCATAACTCTGGCAGTTATTATGCTACAATGAATTAAATGACACCATTGTACTCCATGTACCCTCAGCTTTCCAACAATGTATGGCATGAAGCTGTATCTTGTTCCTATCTTTTGAAATTAATATTCAAATTGGGTCCAAATTTGGGTATTAAGACTGCATTTTTTGGATGGTAGTAATTTATTCATAACTTTAAGAGTTTTAATGGTATAATGACATAATGTACATCATTTTATTCCAATTTCCCTCAGCTTTCCAAAGATGTAAACCATTAAGCTGTATCTTGTTCCTATCTTTTGAAATCCTGATTCAAATTGGGGCCATTTTCAGTGATTTACATGAAGCACATAATTGTACAGTAGTAAAATATTCATAACTCTGGCAGTTATTATGCTACAATGAATTAAATGACACCATTGTACTCCATGTACCCTCAGCTGTCCAACAATGTATGGCATGAAGCTGTATCTTGTTCCTATCTTTTGAAATTAATATTCAAATTGGGTCCAAATTTGGGTATTAAGACTGCATTTTTTTGGATGGTAGTAATTTATTCATAACTTTAAGAGTTTTAATGGTATAATGACATAATGTACATCATTTTATTCCAATTTCCCTCAGCTTTCCAAAGATGTAAACCATTAAGCTGTATCTTGTTCCTATCTTTTAAAATCCTGATTCAAATTGGGTCCATTTTCAGTGATTTACATGAAGCACATAATTGTACAGTAGTAAAATATTCATAACTCTGGCAGTTATTATGCTACAATGAATTAAATGACACCATTGTACTCCATGTACCCTCAGCTTTCCAGCAATGTATGGCATGAAGCTGTATCTTGTTCCTATCTTTTGAAATTAATATTCAAATTGGGTCCAAATTTGGGTATTAAGACTGCATTTTTTTGGATGGTAGTAATTTATTCATAACTTTAAGAGTTTTAATGGTACAATGACATAATGTACATCATTTTATTCCAATTTCCCTCAGCTTTCCAAAGATGTAAACCATTAAGCTGTATCTTGTTCCTATCTTTTAAAATCCTGATTCAAATTGGGTCCATTTTCAGTGATTTACATGAAGCACATAATTGTACAGTAGTAAAATATTCATAACTCTGGCAGTTATTATGCTACAATGAATTAAATGACACCATTGTACTCCAGGTACCCTCAGCTTTCCAGCAATGTATGGCATGAAGCTGTATCTTGTTCCTATCTTTTGAAATTAATATTCAAATTGGGTCCAAATTTGGGTATTAAGACTGCATTTTTTTGGATGGTAGTAATTTATTCATAACTTTAAGAGTTTTAATGGTACAATGACATAATGTACATCATTTTATTCCAATTTCCCTCAGCTTTCCAAAGATGTAAACCATTAAGCTGTATCTTGTTCCTATCTTTTAAAATCCTGATTCAAATTGGGGCCATTTTCAGTGATTTACATGAAGCACATAATTGTACAGTAGTAAAATATTCATAACTCTGGCAGTTATTATGCTACAATGAATTAAATGACACCATTGTACTCCATGTACCCTCAGCTTTCCAACAATGTATGGCATGAAGCTGTATCTTGTTCCTATCTTTTGAAATTAATATTCAAATTGGGTCCAAATTTGGGTATTAAGACTGCATTTTTTTGGATGGTAGTAATTTATTCATAACTTTAAGAGTTTTAATGGTATAATGACATAATGTACATCATTTTATTCCAATTTCCCTCAGCTTTCCAAAGATGTAAACCATTAAGCTGTATCTTGTTCCTATCTTTTAAAATCCTGATTCAAATTGGGGCCATTTTCAGTGATTTACATGAAGCACATAATTGTACAGTAGTAAAATATTCATAACTCTGGCAGTTATTATGCTACAATGAATTAAATGACACCATTGTACTCCATGTACCCTCAGCTTTCCAACAATGTATGGCATGAAGCTGTATCTTGTTCCTATCTTTTAAAATCCTGATTCAAATTGGGGCCATTTTCAGTGATTTACATGAAGCACATAATTGTACAGTAGTAAAATATTCATAACTCTGGCAGTTATTATGCTACAATGAATTAAATGACACCATTGTACTCCATGTACCCTCAGCTTTCCAAGCAATGTATGGCATGAAGCTGTATCTTGTTCCTATCTTTTGAAATTAATATTCAAATTGGGTCCAAATTTGGGTATTAAGACTGCATTTTTTTGGATGGTAGTAATTTATTCATAACTTTAAGAGTTTTAATGGTATAATGACATAATGTACATCATTTTATTCCAATTTCCCTCAGCTTTCCAAAGATGTAAACCATTAAGCTGTATCTTGTTCCTATCTTTTAAAATCCTGATTCAAATTGGGGCCATTTTCAGTGATTTACATGAAGCACATAATTGTACAGTAGTAAAATATTCATAACTCTGGCAGTTATTATGCTACAATGAATTAAATGACACCATTGTACTCCATGTACCCTCAGCTGTCCAACAATGTATGGCATGAAGCTGTATCTTGTTCCTATCTTTTGAAATTAATATTCAAATTGGGTCCAAATTTGGGTATTAAGACTGCATTTTTTTGGATGGTAGTAATTTATTCATAACTTTAAGAGTTTTAATGGTATAATGACATAATGTACATCATTTTATTCCAATTTCCCTCAGCTTTCCAAAGATGTAAACCATTAAGCTGTATCTTGTTCCTATCTTTTAAAATCCTGATTCAAATTGGGTCCATTTTCAGTGATTTACATGAAGCACATAATTGTACAGTAGTAAAATATTCATAACTCTGGCAGTTATTAAGCTACAATGAATTAAATGACATCATTGTACTCCATGTACCCTCAGCTTTCCAGCAATGTATGGCATGAAGCTGTATCTTGTTCCTATCTTTTGAAGTTAATATTCAAATTGGGTCCAAATTTGGGTATTAAGACTGCATTTTTTTGGATGGTAGTAATTTATTCATAACTTTAAGAGTTTTAATGGTATAATGACATAATGTACACCATTGTACTCCAGGTACCCTCAGCTTTCCAAAGATGTAAACCATTAAGCTGTATCTTGTTCCTATCTTTTAAAATCCTGATTCAAATTGGGTCCATTTTCAGTGATTTACATGAAGCACATAATTGTACAGTAGTAAAATATTCATAACTCTGGCAGTTATTATGCTACAATGAATTAAATGACACCATTGTACTCCAGGTACCCTCAGCTTTCCAACAATGTATGGCATGAAGCTGTATCTTGTTCCTATCTTTTGAAATTAATATTCAAATTGGGTCCAAATTTGGGTATGAGG
>NC_079440.1:27500-35000 GCF_903798145.1 Danio aesculapii
AGAGGGAAATGTTTAAGACACTTCATCAGTAGTGTACCTCAGATTCATCGGGTGTTTCGACTCTTTAAACACTAGACACCCTCGTCTGAGGCGATCAGCTCTGGTTGATCAATCCCAGGCTAGTGTCTTCTTGCCAATTCTATTATAGGGGTTTGACCAGATCCTCAATCTGTTTATTTTGGGTTCTGGTGTTTTTTTTTTTTGGTCCAAGTTAGGTGTTTTAGGGGTTTTTTGTGTTTTTCCACACGTTTAGGGTTACGACTGGGTTAGGGTTATGCCCTTTGGTCACGAGTGGTTGGGTTTAGGGTTTGGTGTGGGTGGTCCTGGCCGAAATTGCTTGGCATTAACGAAATTGCTTGGCGTGAAGGACTGTACCCTTTGGTTACTGACGGTTGGGTTCAGGGTTTGGTGTGGGTGGTCCTGGCCGAACTTACTTGGCATTAACGAAATTGCTTGGCGTGAAGGACTGTACCCTTTGGTTACTGACGGTTGGGTTTAGGGTTTGACGTGGGTGGTCCTGCCTGAAATTACTTGGCATAACGAAATTACTTGGCATAACGGACTGTACCCTATGGTTACTGACGGTTGGGTTTAGGGTTTGGTGTGGGTTGTCCTGGCCGAAATAACTTGGCATAACGAAATTACTTGGCATAACGGACTGTACCCTTTGGTTACTGACGGTTGGGTTTAGGGTTTGACCGTGGGTTGTCCTGCCCGAAATTACTTGGCCTAACGGACTGTACCCTTTAGTTAGTGACGGTTGAGTTTAGGGTTTGAGTGCAGGGTAAAGGTTTAGTTGAAATTTATTTTTCCTGAGAGGTCCGAGATTTTAGAAGTTTCCAAAAGATCCAATTGGTAAGATGACTGGTGTAGGTGGTGTTGGTGCCCAATGCGCTCGTTGTGTGGAGGTGCTAATCACCAGTAGAAAATTGGGCTTCAATTAAGGCCTGTTTGCCCCAGGCCACCGTCCCCTGCGTGCTGTCCAAGTGGACTCAGGGGGGGCTGAATACTCACCACTCCCCCAAGTGACCTTATGCCAACACCGCAAGGTTACCCCGGTCACCCGAGGTCGAGGTTCAGACTGGCGGTCATATTTGGTAAAATATAACAAGCTGCTACCCGTTTTCTCCTCTAGGGGCAATGCGAGAATCAAACCGACATCCTCCTCCCCGGGGACAACTGTCGGGAGCATTGACCCCGAGGAGAAAGGCAGAAAAGATGCCGACTGGGTGTTTGAGCGCGGTATTCTCCAGGATGGTAACCCGGCAGGGGAGACACCATGATCGAGAAGGTGCGGTTTGGTTGAGGCCCTTGTTTGAGGATTGTAATTGCTTCAGATGTTTTTTAGTATTCATTCTGTTGCTTTAACTTTATTGTCTGTTTATTTATTGACTTGTTGCGTGTTTCTCGACTTATTTTGAGGGATAACTTGTGCCTTTTTGTTTGACTGTTTTATGCCTTATTTAAGGATTTTGACTGTTTTTATGTTATATTGAGGTGTTCCACTACTCCTTACGATATCTTCACTTGTTTGTTTAACTTGCATCTTCACTCTTTTTCGGGAGAGTTCGGTTTTCTTCTTTTTCTTCATCTTCTTGCCCTTCTTCTTACTCTTGTCTTCTTTGTATGGCTTGTTGTTTGTTTTTGGTATTCCATCTGTTGCCTTAATAAATAAATAGACAATAAAGTTGACTCGTTTGCTTATTTCTTAACTTATTTTGAGGGAAGATTTGTGCATTTCTGTTTGTTTGACTGTTTTGTGCCTTATTTAAAGATTTCGGCTGTTTGTATGTTATAGTAAGACGTTTTTGTGGGTTGTCCTGCCCGAGATTACTTGGCATGAAGGACTGTACCCTTTGGCAACTGACGGTTGGTTTTAGGGTTTGAGTGCAGGGTGAAGGTTTAGTTGAAGTTATTTTTTCCGTAGAGGTCCAAGTTTTTAGAAGTTTCCAGAAGATCCAATTGTTGAAACGAGGTTGTCCGATTGGTGTAGTTGTGGTGTTGGTTAACTTTATTGTCTGTTTATTTTATTGACTGTTTGTATGTTATAGTAAGACGTTTCACTACTCCTTATGCTATCTTCGCTGGTTTACTTGTATCTTAGCCAGGGGGAGCCAGGGGGAGCCAGTCAAAGTTAACGAAATGATACGGAAGGATGAATAGGTGCCCTTGAGATGATATGTCAAGTCCGATGGCTCTGGCGAGGTTAGGTTTAGAAAAAATTACAACAACTCCCCCATCCTAGCACTTTGTCTAGGGCGGTTTGAGGTAGGGAGATTGAGGCTGCGTGCACGGGCCCACGCTTGTCTGACTATATACCATAAGAGCATTGATCTTCTACCTCCCGTGTAGGAGGTTGGCCTTGTCTGGGCTTCGGGCTTACGGCTTGATGAGGACGTGTTTTTGTGTTGTTGATTTTTGTTTTTGGTTTTGGTGTTTTGGGGTTTGGTTTTGGTGTTTTTGGACGCTGTCGGGATCGATTGGGTGAGGGTTGGGGTTTGTTTCTCTTCTTCTTCTTACTCCCTCAAGACCAGTTGTGAGAGGGAAATGTTTAAGACACTTCATCAGTAGTGTACCTCAGACGAGGGTGTCTAGTGTTTAAAGAGTCGAAACACCCGATGACTCTGAGGCGATCAGCTCTGGTTGATCAATCCCAGGCTAGTGTCTTCTTGCCAATTCTGTTATAGGGGTTTGACCAGATCCTCAATCTGTTTATTTTGGGTTCTGGTGGTTTTTTTTTTTTGGTCCAAGTTAGGTGTTTTAGGGGTATTTTGTGTTTTTCCACACGTTTATGGTTACGACTTGGTTAGGGTTATGCCCTTTGGTCACGAGTGGTTGGGTTTAGGGTTTGGTGTGGGTTGTCCTGCCCGAAATTACTTGGTCTAACAGACTGTACCCTTTGGTTACTGACGGTTGGGGTTAGGGTTTGGTGTGGGTCGTCCTGGCCAAAATTACTTGGCATTAACGAAATTGCTTGGCGTGAAGGACTGTACCCTTTGGTTACTGACGGTTGGGTTTAGGGTTTGACGTGGGTGGTCCTGCCTGAAATTACTTGGCATAACGAAATTACTTGGCATAACGGACTGTACCCTATGGTTACTGACGGTTGGGTTTAGGGTTTGACGTGGGTGGTCCTGCCTGAAATTACTTGGCATAACGAAATTACTTGGCATAACGGACTGTACCCTATGGTTACTGACGGTTGGGTTTAGGGTTTGGTGTGGGTTGTCCTGGCCGAAATAACTTGGCATAACGAAATTGCTTGGCGTGAAGGACTGTACCCTTTGGTTACTGACGGTTGGGTTTAGGGTTTGACGTGGGTTGTCCTGCCCGAAATTACTTGGCCTAACGGACTGTACCCTTTCGTTAGTGACGGTTGAGTTTAGGGTTTGAGTGCAGGGTAAAGGTTTAGTTGAAATGTATTTTTCCTGAGAGGTCCGAGATTTTAGAAGTTTCCAAAAGATCCAATTGGTAAAATGACTGGTGTAGGTGGTGTTGGTGCCCAATGCGCTCGTTGTGTGGAGGTGCTAATCACCAGTAGAAAATTGGGCTTCAATTAAGGCCTGTTTGCCCCAGGCCACCGTCCCCTGCGTGCTGTCCAAGTGGACTCAGGGGGGCTGAATACTCACCACTCCCCCAAGTGACCTTTTGCCAACACCGCAAGGTTACCCAGGTCACCCGAGGTCGAG
The DNA here is from genome assembly GCF_903798145.1 of Danio aesculapii. NCBI lineage: Eukaryota > Metazoa > Chordata > Actinopteri > Cypriniformes > Danionidae > Danio > Danio aesculapii. Next base: position 31,190 of record NC_079440.1, read on the forward strand.
GTTCAGACTGGCGGTCATATTTGATGAAATATAACAAGCTTCTACCCGTTTTCTCCTCTAGGGGCAATGCGAGAATCAAACCGACATCCTCCTCCCCGGGGACAACTGTTGGGAGCATTGACCCCGAGGAGAAAGGCAGAAAAGCTGCCGACTGGGTGTTTGAGCGCAGTATTCTCCAGGATGGTAACCTGGCAGGGGAGACACCATGATCGAGAAGGTGCGGTTTGGTTGAGGCCCTTGTTTGAGGATTGTAATTGCTTCAGATGTTTTTTAGTATTCATTCTGTTGCTTTAACTTTATTGTCTGTTTATTTATTGACTTGTTGCGTGTTTCTCGACTTATTTTGAGGGATAACTTGTGCCTTTTTGTTTGACTGTTTTATGCCTTAGGTAAGGATTTTGACTGTTTTTATGTTATATTGAGGTGTTCCACTACTCCTTACGATATCTTCACTTGTTTGTTTAACTTGCATCTTCACTCTTTTTCGGGAGAGTTCGGTTTTCTTCTTTTTCTTCATCTTCTTGCTCTTCTTCTTGCTCTTCTGTCTTCTTTGTATGGCTTGTTGTTTGTTTTTGGTATTCCATCTGTTGCCTTAACTTTATTGTCTATTTATTTATTGACTCGTTTGCTTATTTCTTAACTTATTTTGAGGGAAGATTTGTGCATTTCTGTTTGTTTGACTGTTTTGTGCCTTATTTAAAGATTTCGGCTGTTTGTATGTTATAGTAAGACGTTTTTGTGGGTTGTCCTGCCCGAGATTACTTGGCATGAAGGACTGTACCCTTTGGTAACCGACGGTTGGTTTTAGGGTTTGAGTGCAGGGTGAAGGTTTAGTTGAAGTTATTTTTTTCCGTAGAGGTCCAAGTTTTTAGAAGTTTCCAGAAGATCCAATTGTTGAAACGAGGTTGTCCGATTGGTGTAGTTGTGGTGTTGGTTAACTTTATTGTCTGTTGATTTATTGACTCGTTTGCTTGTTTCTTAGCTTATTTTTGGAAGGAAAATTTGTGCATTTCTGTTTGTTTGACTGTTTTGTGCCTTATTTAAAGATTTCGACTGTTTGTATGTTATAGTAAGACGTTTTTTGTGGGTTGTCCTGCCCGAAATTACTTGGCGTGACGGACTGTACCCTTTGGTTACTGACGGTTGGGTTTAGGGTTTGGTGTGGGTGGTCCTGGCCGAACTTACTTGGCATTAACGAAATTGCTTGGCGTGAAGGACTGTACCCTTTGGTTACTGACGGTTGGGTTTAGGGTTTGGTGTGGGTGGTCCTGGCCGAACTTACTTGGCATTAACGAAATTGCTTGGCGTGAAGGACTGTACCCTTTGGTTACTGACGGTTGGGTTTAGGGTTTGGTGTGGGTGGTCCTGGCCGAACTTACTTGGCATTAACGAAATTGCTTGGCGTGAAGGACTGTACCCTTTGGTTACTGACGGTTGGGTTTAGGGTTTGACGTGGGTGGTCCTGCCTGAAATTACTTGGCATAACGAAATTACTTGGCATAACGGAATGTACCCTATGGTTACTGACGGTTGGGTTTAGGGTTTGGTGTGGGTCGTCCTGGCCGAAATAACTTGGCATTAACGAAATTGCTTGGCGTGAAGGACTGTACCCTTTGGTTACTGACGGTTGGGTTTAGGGTTTGGTGCTGACTGGTACGGTACGGTTCGGTACGGGGTCACCCTTATCAGGCGTGCGTTTCCACTAACAAGGGTACCCTTTTGGTGGGCGTGGTGTATGACAGAAAGTTTTAGTCGACGTCATTCTCGCTCGAGGAAATGTCTACAATAAAGCTGTATGGGTCACTTACATATCATATGAGAAGCACTTCTCACAAAACAGATGCTTTACACGCATAAATACTCGTGTAGAAATGTTTATTACTAACTTTTCAATGAACATGAGTTGATAATAACTGCAGATCAATGCCTACTGTAACGTCTGTAATCGTATTGAGTAATTAAATAAATGAACATGTATGAACACATACAAATATAGCCTAGTCGGTGAAAACCTCTCATCTGTGTTTGTAATCTTCAGCAGCACATGTAGCCTCCGTTAGAGAGTAAGTCCGTCATTCCCGGTTCATATTAGTCCAAAATGTGAAGATAATCATGGCATTTTGTTCATGTTTGCTGAGAAATAATGTGCTCCTTTTTTCCGCCTTCTCCTTTGACAAGCGCGAGAGTGAAGCGTGAAGAAACAGTGTCTGACAGGATCGGGTTTCAAAAGCACGTCAATAATCAAGCCCAGGTTATTATCATCAGCTCAAGAAGTTTGTTATTTCAGATATAATGTTGGACGAGCGCTAGCAAGAAAGCGAAACCGCTCGCGCCTCAGACTGGCTCGTAAAAAAAAACTACGTGTGGCTGTTCATCCACACGACGACAGGGTTTGTTTGAGCCCAGATCGACCATGGCTCGTTGCTATATGTATTTATAATTCCGCTGTGATCTCTCGGCTGTGTATTTCAAACATGGCGGGTTTTTTGTTTTCATTCTGGCTTGTTGCATAAGCGAATGACGTATCTGTAAACCAATAGCGTTCAGCTGCGCGTGTGGCTCTGCCTTTTGGGACCCTTTCTCGTGTTTGGTACCCTTTCGAAAGGGTGCCGGAAAAGTGGTACGGTACGGTTCGGTACGCTTTTTGACAGTGGAAACGACCATAAAAGCGTACCAAACCGAACCGTACCACTCAGTGGAACCGGGCCATTGGAGGATGCAGGGCCTTGTCTTGCTCCCTGGAACAGCGCACATGCTGCGCAGAGGCACACTCTTCCAACCCTCACACGGGGGATAGCTTTCTTGCTCTCTGGCTAGGATGGATTTCCTCGGTTTTGGTAAAAGTCAAGCCGATTCAGCTCACCCTACAAGACCGAGAGAGAGAGAGAGAAAGAGAGAGGGGTCACAGAGTCAATGCTCGTTGGCTAGGGTCGAGGGTTAGGATTCAGTAGGGGATATGGGGGTTCAGAATTGCGGTTCAGGGTTGGGGTTAGGAATTGGGGTTCAGGGGTGGGGTTAGGATTTGGGGTTCAGGGTTGGGGTGTAGGGTTGGTCTAGGGTGAGGTATTAGGATTGGTATCGCGTTTAGAGCTTGAGGGTTAGGGGTGGTGGGTTAGTCCTCTTTTTGGTTAAGTCAAGCCGATTCACCTCACCTGTAGCTTATTAGGCTGTCTGTGGACATCCCACCTATAACTTATTTAGCTGTCTGTGGACATCCCACCTGTAGCTTATCAGGCTGCCTGTGGACATCCCACCTGTAGCTTATGAAGCTGTCTGTGGACATCCCACCTGTAGCTTATTAGGCTGCCTGTGGACATCCCACCTGTAGCTTATGAAGCTGTCTGTGGACATCCCACCTGTAGCTTATTAGGCTGTCTGTGGACATCCCACCTGTAGCTTATTAGGCTGTCTGTGGACATCCCACCTGTAGCTTATTAGGCTGTCTGTGGACATCCCACCTGTAGCTTATTAGGCTGTCTGTGGACATCCCACCTGTAGCTTATTAGGCTGTCTGTGGACATCCCACCTGTAGCTTATTAGGCTGTCTGTGGACATCCCACCTGTAGCTTATTAGGCTGTCTGTGGACATCCCACCTGTAGCTTATTAGGCTGTCTGTGGACATCCCACCTGTAGCTTATTAGGCTGTCTGTGGACATCCCACCTGTAGCTTATTAGGCTGTCTGTGGACATCCCACCTGTAGCTTATTAGGCTGTCTGTGGACATCCCACCTGTAGCTTATGAAGCTGTCTGTGGACATCCCACCTGTAGCTTATTAGGCTGTCTGTGGACATCCCACCTGTAGCTTATTA
>NC_079440.1:45000-57315 GCF_903798145.1 Danio aesculapii
ACGTGGGTTCATTGGAAAGCTAAGAATGTGTTTTTTTTTTAATTATGTTAGTTATTTAAAAAAGCTTTAAAATTAAATTATAAATAATTACCATCAAATATTCATTCTCAGCACATGCACCAGAAAAAAACTCAATTTGCCAAATTTGTATACAGTAAGGTACAGTAACATATGTGGGCTCATTGGAAAGCTGGAAATTTGTACTTTTAAATGACATGATATATTTGATTCTATCTTACTAATTCACATAGTTATTACATTAAATACAATACCTTTTACTTTTCAAATGTTAGTCAGACTGCAAACCTATGAACTTCCATTAGATGGCGCACTGAGACACAGGTTAAACAGGTAAAGGGGGATGGGGTGTGAGGAGATTATGTTAATAGCTCACACACACACTCAAACACACACACACAGACTTTGTGTCTGGGGGGATGAGGAAGTCACTCTTATCTGCCTGTGTGAGCAGACTTTTCAGTCAGACTAAACTTGAACACAAACAATGTTTCTGACTTTTAATAAATGCTGTTTTAACTATAGTAAAAACCATACAGAAAAATACAGTTGTAGAACATTTACACAAGGGTTCTCTTTCTTTTCAAATCTCAAAAAGTGTGTCTCTTTACTGAAATCATTTATTTTTCCATTCAAATGTTGTCTTTTTACATGACATTTAATTGTCAAACACACACTCACACTAACATTTAGAACAGGGCTTGGAGACAAAACTGACAGTCTCCCACTGTGCTGTTATTTCATGTTCTCAATAAACATTATCAAAAAATAGCCTGTGTCATCAAGTTCTGTTCCAGTATGTTCATGTTATGCCTTTTAAACTAAACAATAAAATTAAACACCATCCATCCATCAGCTCCATCTGTGACCTTTGACCTGTACAGTAAATGCTTAATACAGACCCAATGTTTGAGATATATTGAACAATCCTTCAAATTATTTATGTGATTTAAAAATGTGCCATCCTTTAAAAGAATAAATACACTTCATGGTTTAAAACATATGCAACCTCTTTGGATAAGTGGCTCTTCAGTGCTTTGCAGGGAACAAGCCTTTTTCAGGGACTTCCATGACCACAAATGCTGCCGGACGCACTGGCATCTTTTAAAAGACTAAACTGTGTTCAGATGCAGACCTCTGTCCAAACAACAGCATATATTTTTCACATTATATGTTATTGCAGTGTACAGGTAAACTGTTTCTGACCTTCTAATCTTTGGTAAAAGATTGAGTGTAGATGGCACTCCACTTACATACACACACACACACACACACCCGCATCTTGTCTGCTTCAAACAAAAGAACAAAGGGGCCCCTGCTGGATCCAGGTCACCTTCAAACAAAAGGACCCCTGCTGGATCCAGGTCATGTGACACTGAGGTCTGTGCTTATCTGCAGCAGAAATGTAACACACTTGGGAGTGGGTTTATATTTTCTTCACTTTTGCCAAGTGGTGTTTTTTTTTTTAATTTTTTCTCGCCGCTGTCACCACTAGCTTGCAAGGTTTTTGATCGGTAGAGCTGTGCATCGATGAATTTGTTCTTCAGTATTTGGACTCTCAGTAGTGATTATTAAACCACACTGAACTGAGCTCAACTGAACTGAACTTAAACACTACAAACTGAACTACACTGTTCCAATTTACTTTATAAAATTCATGTGAAGCTGCTTTGACACAATCTACATAGTAAAAGCACTATACAAATAAAGGTGAATTGAATTGAATTTAGGTTGGGGAAATATATTTAGTTTAAATACATTAATATCCAAAATGACAGGAGAAAGCATCTGGATCATTTAAAAAAATGTCATCATGTGATCAAGCTTGAACATAAACAATGTTTCTAACTTTTAATAAAAGCTGTTTTTAATTAGTCCAAATATCTAAAAATTCTTAAATCAAGGAGAATTTTATAGACGAGCAAAGCATATTGCCGTTTTCAGAAATAATATGCCAAAATTAAGTGAGCTTTTTCCTTAAATCAAGCAAAATAATCTGCCAATGGGGTAAGCAAATTAATCTTATGTTAAAAAGAAAAACAAGATTGTTTTGCTTACCTCATTGGCAGATTATTTAGCTTTTTTTAAGGAAAAACTCACTAAATTTTGGCCTATTATTTCTTAAAACAAGATATTTCTTCTTTATTTAAGAATATTCGGTAACACTTTATAATAACTACACACTATGAATCATTTACTAAGCATTAGCATCTAGTGAATTCATTATCTGTTAACTCTACATTAATAAATGTTAGTAAGTAGTTTATAACTGCAGCTACAAATTCTGTATTCTTGACCTATAAGCACCTATATAATATGCTTAACAACTGTATTTTCATTCTTAGTTAATGATTTATTTTTCATTACTAAATTAAGTATCGCATTATTTACAAACCAGTTGCATTTAAGAGTAGTTGAGGGTTTTTAGGATCATTCAGAATGAGTAAGTAAATGATTAATAAACGATTGAAATCAACGTTTATATGTCTTATTATTCAGGCATATATTAATAGTTAACTAATATGTTAATAAATGCTTTATTAACTCAACTTCATGCAATTTTGTGACCTAATCTAAAGTGAGGACTATTAAAGGCTCAGAATCAAATGAACAATAATATTTGCAATCTTTTCTAAAAAATAAAATTACTGTACAGTAAACATTGCTGAATAACAGGAGTGTCAAAATAAGACATAAAACTGGATAAAACAACAATATAATAATTTAACAATATAATAAGATGCAATGTTTAAACTCTACAGTTATTTTATTTTAGAGAAGTTTGCAAAGATTTATTTTTCATTTGAAGGACAGTTTTATTTGTGTAGCTTTAAATGAAAAGGAATGAATAATTTCGCTTTTCCTGTTTAGAATTTAACTGAGCCTTTATTTGTCATTTATAAGGGGTTTATAAAGCATAATTAGTCCTCACTTTACATCGGATCACAAAACTCGATGAAGTTGAGTTAATAAAGCATTTATTAACATACATAGTAACCCTTAATATATGCCTGAATAATAAGACATATAAACGTTGATTTCAATAGTTTATTAATCATTTACTAACTCATTCTGAATGATCCTAAAAACCCTCAACTACTCTTAAATACAACTGGTTTGTAAATGATGCGATACTTAATTTAGTAATGAAAAATAAATCACTAACAAAGTATGAAAGTACAATTATTAAGCACATTATAAATATGTTTGTAAGTCAAGAATACAGTATTTGTAGCTGCAGTTATAAACTGCTTACTAATGCTTATTATTGTAGAGTTAATGCTTAACAGATAATGAATTAACTATTTACTGATGCTTAATAAATGATTTATAGTGTGTAGTTATTATAAAGTGTTACCGAATTTTTAAATGTTTGGACTAGAAACAAGACAAAAAAAATCTAAGAAAGAAAAGCATTTTTTTTGCAGTGTATATAGTTAAAACCATGTAAAAAAATACAGTTAACATTAATACAATAGTCCCCTTTCCCTTCAAACCTCAAAAAGTGTGTCTCTTTAATGAAATCATTTATTTTTCCATTCAAATGTTGTCTTTTTACTTGAAATAACAGCACAGTGGGAGACTGTCAGTTTTGTCTCCAAACCCTGTTCTAAATGTCAGTGTGTGTGTTTGACTATTACATTTCATGTTCTCAATAAACATTATCAAAAATAGCCTGTGTCATCAAGTTCTGTTCCAGTATATTCATGTTATGCCTTTTAAACTAAACAATAAAATTAAATTAAATGATATGTTATTGCAGTGTACAGGCAAACTGTTTCTGACCTTCTAATCTTTGGTAAAAGATTGAGTGTAAAATGCACTCCGCTTACACACACACACACACCCCCGCATCTTGTCACCTTCAAACAAAAGAACAAAAGGACCTCTGCTGGATCCAGGTCATGTGACACTGAGATGTGAACTCATCTGCAGCCACACTAAAAAACAGCCAAATGTCATTATGTGATGAAGCTCAAACACAAACAATGTTTCTGACTTTTAATAAATGCTGTTTTAACTATAGTAAAAACCATACAGAAAAATACAGTTCTAGAACATTTACACAAGGGTTCTTTTTCTTTTCAAATCTCAAAAAGTGTGTCTCTTTACTGAAATCATTTATTTTTCCATTCAAATGTTGTCTTTTTACATGACATTTAATTGTCAAACACACACTCACACTAACATTTAGAACAGGGCTTGGAGATAAAACTGACAGTCTCCCACTGTGCTGTTGTTTCATGTTCTCAATAAACATTATCAAAAAATAGCCTGTGTCATCAAGTTCTGTTCCAGTATGTTCATGTTATGCCTTTTAAACTAAACAATAAAATTAAACACCATCCATCCATCAGCTCCATCTGTGACCTTTGACCTGTACAGTAAATGCTTAATACAGACCCAATGTTTGAGATATATTGAACAATCCTTCAAATTATTTATGTGCAACCTCTTTGGATAAGTGGCTCTTCAGTGCTTTGCAGGGAACAAGCCTTTTTCAGGGACTTCCATGACCACAAATGCTGCCGGACGCACTGGCATCTTTTACAAGACTAAACTGTGTTCAGATGCAGACCTCTGTCCAAACAACAGCATATATTTTTCACATTATATGTTATTGCAGTGTACAGGTAAACTGCTGAGAAAGCTAAGAATAAGTGTTTAAAAAAAAATAATAATAAAATTATATTTGAGTCATTTAAAATAGCTAAAACATTGCCAGAACTATGAATACATTGCTACACCAAACATGCACTCTCAGCACATGCATTGAAAAAAACCTCAATTTGCCAAATTTTAATTCATATGCCCAACATGTGTGTATTTATTCTCATTTTCATATTTTAAAGGTGCCATAGTACTCAGTGAGATGCACAGAACCCACAACTTTTAGCACTTTATCCAGTATTTCCATTCCTGATGATGACAATGGAGGTTGGATTTGGAATATTTGTCAAGTTGGATTCTGATTAAAGGCATATTATATATATTTCTGAACAAGTAACCTACGTGGGTTCATTGGAAAGCTAAGAATGTGTTTTTTTTTTAATTATGTTAGTTATTTAAAAAAGCTTTAAAATTAAATTATAAATAATTACCATCAAATATTCATTCTCAGCACATGCACCAGAAAAAAACTCAATTTGCCAAATTTGTATACAGTAAGGTACAGTAACATATGTGGGCTCATTGGAAAGCTGGAAATTTGTACTTTTAAATGACATGATATATTTGATTGTATCTTACTAATTCACATAGTTATTACATTAAATACAATACCTTTTACTTTTCAAATGTTAGTCAGACTGCAAACCTATGAACTTCCATTAGATGGCGCACTGAGACACAGGTTAAACAGGTAAAGGGGGATGGGGTGTGAGGAGATTATGTTAATAGCTCACACACACACTCAAACACACACACACAGACTTTGTGTCTGGGGGGATGGGGGTCACTCTTATCTGCCTGTGTGAGCAGACTTTTCAGTCAGACTAAACTTGAACACAAACAATGTTTCTGACTTTTAATAAATGCTGTTTTAACTATAGTAAAAACCATACAGAAAAATACAGTTCTAGAACATTTACACAAGGGTTCTCTTTCTTTTCAAATCTCAAAAAGTGTGTCTCTTTACTGAAATCATTTATTTTTCCATTCAAATGTTGTCTTTTTACATGACATTTAATTGTCAAACACACACTCACACTAACATTTAGAACAGGGCTTGGAGACAAAACTGACAGTCTCCCACTGTGCTGTTATTTCATGTTCTCAATAAACATTATCAAAAAATAGCCTGTGTCATCAAGTTCTGTTCCAGTATGTTCATGTTATGCCTTTTAAACTAAACAATAAAATTAAACACCATCCATCCATCAGCTCCATCTGTGACCTTTGACCTGTACAGTAAATGCTTAATACAGACCCAATGTTTGAGATATATTGAACAATCCTTCAAATTATTTATGTGCAACCTCTTTGGATAAGTGGCTCTTCAGTGCTTTGCAGGGAACAAGCCTTTTTCAGGGACTTCCATGACCACAAATGCTGCCGGACGCACTGGCATCTTTTACAAGACTAAACTGTGTTCAGATGCAGACCTCTGTCCAAACAACAGCATATATTTTTCACATTATATGTTATTGCAGTGTACAGGTAAACTGCTGAGAAAGCTAAGAATAAGTGTTTAAAAAAATAAAATAAAATAAAATTATATTTGAGTCATTTAAAATAGCTAAAACATTGCCAGAACTATGAATACATTGCTACACCAAACATGCACTCTCAGCACATGCATTGAAAAAACCTCAATTTGCCAAACTTTAATTCATATGCCCAACATGTGTGTATTTATTCTCATTTTCATATTTTAAAGGTGCCATAGTACTCAGTGAGATGCACAGAACCCACAACTTTTAGCACTTTATCCAGTATTTCCATTCCTGATGATGACAAATGGAGGTTGGATTTGGGTTATTTGCCAAGTTGGATTCTGATTAAAGGCAGCCATGGTGCTGTACTGACTTGTGGTCACTTTAACCTTGTGACCTTAATATTTCTGAACAAGATACAGCAGCCCATGTGGGCTCATTGGAAAGCTAAGAATGTGTGTTTTTTAATGATGCTGGTTAATCAAAAATAGCTTAAATCTTCCCAGAGTTATTAATAAAATGCTACCATCAAACAGGCAGTTAGCACAGGCACACAAAAAAAATACTCAAATTTTAATTCATATGCCCAACATGTGTGTGTTTGTTTCCATTTTCATATTTTAAAGGTGCCATAGTACTCAGTGAGATGCACAGAACCCACAACTTATATCCCTATCCAGTATTTTTTCTCCTGATGATGACAAATGGAGGTTGGATTTGGGTTATTTGCCAAGTTGGATTCTGATTAAAGGCAGCCATGGTGCTGTACTGACTTGTGGTCACTTTAACCTTGTGACCTTAATATTTCTGAACAAGATACAGCAGCCCATGTGGGCTCATTGGAAAGCTAAGAATGTGTGTTTTTTAATAATGCTGGTTATTCAAAAATAGCTTAAAGCTTCCCAGAGTTATTAATAAAATGCTACCATCAAACAGGCAGTTGGCACATGCACACAAAAAAATACTCAAATTTTAATTCATATGCCCAACATGTGTGTGTTTGTTTCCATTTTCATATTTTAAAGGTGCCATAGTACTCAGTGAGATGCACAGAACCCACAACTTTTAGCACTTTATCCAGTATTTCCATTCCTGATGATGACAATGGAGGTTGGATTTGGGTTATTTGCCAAGTTGGATTCTGATTAAAGGCAGCCATGGTGCTGTACTGACTTGTGGTCACTTTAACCTTGTGACCTTAATAGTTCTGAACAAGATACAGCAGCCCATGTGGGCTCATTGGAAAGCTAAGAATGTGTGTTTTTTAATAATGCTGGTTATTCAAAAATAGCTTAAAGCTTCCCAGAGTTATTAATAAAATGCGACCATCAAACAGGCAGTTGGCACATGCACACAAAAAAAATACTCAAATTTTAATTCATATGCCCAACATGTGTGTGTTTGTTTCCATTTTCATATTTTAAAGGTGCCATAGTACTCAGTGAGATGCACAGAACCCACAACTTTTAGCACTTTATCCAGTATTTCCATTCCTGATGATGACAATGGAGGTTGGATTTGGGTTATTTGCCAAGTTGGATTCTGATTAAAGGCAGCCATGGTGCTGTACTGACTTGTGGTCACTTTAACCTTGTGACCTTAATAGTTCTGAACAAGATACAGCAGCCCATGTGGGCTCATTGGAAAGCTAAGAATGTGTGTTTTTTAATAATGCTGGTTATTCAAAAATAGCTTAAAGCTTCCCAGAGTTATTAATAAAATGCGACCATCAAACAGGCAGTTGGCACATGCACACAAAAAAAATACTCAAATTTTAATTCATATGCCCAACATGTGTGTGTTTGTTTCCATTTTCATATTTTAAAGGTGCCATAGTACTCAGTGAGATGCACAGAACCCACAACTTTTAGCACTTTATCCAGTATTTCCATTCCTGATGATGACAAATGGAGGTTGGATTTGGGTTATTTGCCAAGTTGGATTCTGATTAAAGGCAGCCATGGTGCTGTACTGACTTGTGGTCACTTTAACCTTGTGACCTTAATATTTCTGAACAAGATACAGCAGCCCATGTGGGCTCATTGGAAAGCTAAGAATGTGTGTTTTTTAATAATGCTGGTTATTCAAAAATAGCTTAAAGCTTCCCAGAGTTATTAATAAAATGCTACCATCAAACAGGCAGTTAGCACATGCACACAAAAAAAATACTCAAATTTTAATTCATATGCCCAACATGTGTGTGTTTGTTTCCATTTTCATATTTTAAAGGTGCCATAGTACTCAGTGAGATGCACAGAACCCACAACTTTTAGCACTTTATCCAGTATTTCCATTCCTGATGATGACAATGGAGGTTGGATTTGGGTTATTTGCCAAGTTGGATTCTGATTAAAGGCAGCCATGGTGCTGTACTGACTTGTGGTCACTTTAACCTTGTGACCTTAATAGTTCTGAACAAGATACAGCAGTCCATGTGGGCTCATTGGAAAGCTAAGAATGTGTGTTTTTTAATAATGCTGGTTATTCAAAAATAGCTTAAAGCTTCCCAGAGTTATTAATAAAATGCTACCATCAAACAGGCAGTTGGCACATGCACACAAAAAAAATACTCAAATTTTAATTCATATGCCCAACATGTGTGTGTTTGTTTCCATTTTCATATTTTAAAGGTGCCATAGTACTCAGTGAGATGCACAGAACCCACAACTTTTAGCACTTTATCCAGTATTTCCATTCCTGATGATGACAAATGGAGGTTGGATTTGGGTTATTTGCCAAGTTGGATTCTGATTAAAGCAGCCATGGTGCTGTACTGACTTTTGGTCACTTTAACCTTGTGACTTTAACATTTCTGAACAAGATACAGCAGCACATGTGGGCTCATTTTATTCCAATTTCCCTCAGCTTTCCAAAGATGTAAATCATGTATCTTGTTCCTGTCTTTTGAAATTAATAATCAAATTGGGTCCAAATTTGGGTATTAAGACTGCATTTTTTGGATGGTAGTAATTTATTCATAACTTTAAGAGTTTTAATGGTACAATGACATATTGAACATCGTACATTTTCAGTGATTTACATAAAGCACATAATTGTACAGTAGTAAAATATTCATAACTCTGGCAGTTATTATGCTACAATGAATTAAATGAAACCATTGTACTCCATGTACCCTCAGCTTTCCAACAATGTATGGCATGAAGCTGTATCTTGTTCCTATCTTTTGAAATTAATATTCAAATTGGGTCCATTTTCAGTGATTTACATGAAGCACATAATTGTACAGTAGTAAAATATTCATAACTCTGGCAGTTATTATGCTACAATGAATTAAATGACACCATTGTACTCCATGTACCTTCAGCTTTCCAAAGATGTAAACCATTAAGCTGTATCTTGTTCCTATCTTTTAAAATCCTGATTCAAATTGGGTCCATTTTCAGTGATTTACATGAAGCACATAATTGTACAGTAGTAAAATATTCATAACTCTGGCAGTGATTATGCTACAATGAATTAAATGAAACCATTGCACTCCATGTACCCTCAGCTTTCCAACAATGTATGGCATGAAGCTGTATCTTGTTCCTATCTTTTGAAATCCTGATTCAAATTGGGTCCAAATTTGGGTATTAAGACTGCATTTTTTGGATGGTAGTAATTTATTCATAACTTTAAGAGTTTTGATGGTACAATGACATAATGTACATCATTTTATTCCAATTTCCCTCAGCTTTCCAAAGATGTAAACCATTAAGCTGTATCTTGTTCCTATCTTTTAAAATCCTGATTCAAATTGGGTCCATTTTCAGTGATTTACATGAAGCACATAATTGTACAGTAGTAAAATATTCATAACTCTGGCAGTTATTATGCTACAATGAATTAAATGACACCATTGTACTCCATGTACCCTCAGCTTTGAAACAATGTATGGCATGAAGCTGTATCTTGTTCCTATCTTTTGAAATCCTGATTCAAATTGGGTCCAAATTTGGGTATTAAGACCGCATTTTTTTGGATGGTAGTAATTTATTCATAACTTTAAGAGTTTTAATGGTATAATGACATAATGTACATCATTTTATTCCAATTTCCCTCAGCTTTCCAAAGATGTAAACCATTAAGCTGTATCTTGTTCCTATCTTTTAAAATCCTGATTCAAATTGGGTCCATTTTCAGTGATTTACATGAAGCACATAATTGTACAGTAGTAAAATATTCATAACTCTGGCAGTTATTATGCTACAATGAATTAAATGACACCATTGTACTCCATGTCCCCTCAGCTTTCCAAAGATGTAAACCATTAAGCTGTATCTTGTTCCTATCTTTTAAAATCCTGATTCAAGTTGGGTCCATTTTCAGTGATTTACATGAAGCACATAATTGTACAGTAGTAAAATATTCATAACTCTGGGAGTTATTATGCTACAACGAATTAAATGACACCATTGTACTCCATGTACCTTCAGCTTTCCAAAGATGTAAACCATTAAGCTGTATCTTGTTCCTATCTTTTGAAATTAATATTCAAATTGGGTCCAAGTTTGGGTATTAAGACTGCATTTTTTGGATGGTAGTAATTTATTCATAACTTTAAGAGTTTTGATGGTATAATGACATAATGTACATCATTTTATTGCAATTTCCCTCAGCTTTCCAAAGATGTAAACCATTAAGCTTGTCTTTTAAAATCCTGATTCAAATTGGGGCCATTTTCAGTGATTTACATGAAGCACATAATTGTACAGTAGTAAAATATTCATAACTCTGGCAGTTATTGTGCCAAAATGAATTAAATGACACCATTGTACTCCATGTACCCTCAGCTTTCCAAAGATGTAAACCATTAAGCTGTATCTTGTTCCTATCTCTTGAAATCCTGATTCAAATTGGGTCCATTTTCAGTGATTTACATGAAGCACATAATTGTACAGTAGTAAAATATTCATAACTCTGGCAGTTATTATGCTACAATGAATTAAATGACACCATTGTACTCCATGTACCCTCAGCTTTCAACAATGTATGGCATGAAGCTGTATCTTGTTCCTATCTTTTGAAATTACTGATTCAAATTGGGTCCAAATTTGGGTATTAAGACTGCATTTTTTTGGATGGTAGTAATTTATTCATAACTTTAAGAGTTTTAATGGTATAATGACATAATGTACATCATTTTATTCCAATTTCCCTCAGCTTTCCAAAGATGTAAACCATTAAGCTGTATCTTGTTCCTATCTTTTAAAATCCTGATTCAAATTGGGTCCATTTTCAGTGATTTACATGAAGCACATAATTGTACAGTAGTAAAATATTCATAACTCTGGCAGTTATTATGCTACAATGAATTAAATGACACCATTGTACTCCATGTACCTTCAGCTTTCCAAAGATGTAAACCATTAAGCTGTATCTTGTTCCTATCTTTTAAAATCCTGATTCAAATTGGGTCCATTTTCAGTGATTTACATGAAGCACATAATTGTACAGCAGTAAAATATTCATAACTCTGGCAGTTATTATGCTACAATGAATTAAATGACACCATTGTACTCCATGTACCCTCAGCTGTCCAACAATGTATGGCATGAAGCTGTATCTTGTTCCTATCTTTTGAAATCCTGATTCAAATTGGGTCCAAATTTGGGTATTAAGACTGCATTTTTTTGGATGGTAGTAATTTATTCATAACTTTAAGAGTTTTAATGGTATAATGACATAATGTACATCATTTTATTCCAATTTCCCTCAGCTTTCCAAAGATGTAAACCATTAAGCTGTATCTTGTTCCTATCTTTTAAATCCTGATTCAAATTGGGTCCATTTTCAGTGATTTACATGAAGCACATAATTGTACAGTAGTAAAATATTCATAACTCTGGCAGTTATTATGCTACAATGAATTAAATGACACCATTGTACTCCATGTACCCTCAGCTGTCCAACAATGTATGGCATGAAGCTGTATCTTGTTCCTATCTTTTGAAATCCTGATTCAAATTGGGTCCATTTTCAGTGATTTACATGAAGCACATAATTGTACAGTAGTAAAATATTCATAACTCTGGCAGTTATTATGCTACAACGAATTAAATGACACCATTGTACTCCATGTACCTTCAGCTTTCCAAAGATGTAAACCATGAAGCTGTATCTTGTTCCTATCTTTTGAAAT
>NC_079440.1:60315-70315 GCF_903798145.1 Danio aesculapii
CAGCCTATCAGTCCCCCTGAACACCTAAATTGTGGGAACAACCCATACATCTCTCTGAACACCAATGTGGCCACGAACAGCCTATCTGTCCCCCTGAACACTTATGTGGCCACGAACAGCCTATCAGTCCCCCTGAACACCTAAATTGTGGGAACAACCCATACATCTCTCTGAACACCAATGTGGCCACGAACAGCCTATCTGTCCCCCTGAACACTTATGTGGCCACGAACAGCCTATCAGTCCCCCTGAACACCTAAATTGTGGGAACAACCCATACATCTCTCTGAACACCAATGTGGCCACGAACAGCCTATCTGTCCCCCTGAACACTTATGTGGCCACGAACAGCCTATCAGTCCCCCTGAACACCTAAATTGTGGGAACAACCCATACATCTCTCTGAACACCAATGTGGCCACGAACAGCCTATCTGTCCCCCTGAACACTTATGTGGCCACAAACAGCCTATCAGTCCCCCTGAACACCTAAATTGTGGGAACAACCCATACATCTCTCTGAACACCAATGTGGCCACGAACAGCCTATCTGTCCCCCTGAACACTTATGTGGCCACGAACAGCCTATCAGTCCCCCTGAACACCTAAATTGTGGGAACAACCCATACATCTCTCTGAACACCAATGTGGCCACGAACAGCCTATCTGTCCCCCTGAACACTTATGTGGCCACAAACAGCCTATCAGTCCCCCTGAACACTTAGGTGTTCAGGGGAATAGATAGGCTGTTCGTGGCCACATAAGTTGCCAGGAACGACTTATCTGTCCCCATGAACACCTAAATGCCAAGTAACGATCTACAAGTCCCCCTGGATGCCAACGTGGCCACGATCAACCACTCAAGCCCTCGGAATGGCAAAGTTGCCAGGAACAATGCAGTCGTAGATTATTCAATAAAACAATATCTTATTAGGCTGTGTTTGGACATCCCACTAGGCTGTTTGTGGACATCCCACCTGTAGCTTGTTAGGCTCTCTGCGGACATCCCATCTGTAGCTTATTAGGCTGTCTGTGGACATCCCACTAGGTTGTCTGTGGACATCCCATCTGTAGCTTATTAGGCTGTCTGTGGACATCCCACTAGGCTGTCTGTGGACAGCCCATCTGTAGCTTTTTAGGCTGTCTGTGGACATCCCACTAGGTTGTCTGTGGACATCCCATCTGTAGCTTATTAGGCTCTCTGTGGACATCCCACTAGGCTGTCTGTGGACATCCCACCTGTAGCTTATTTGAACAGGCCGAGGTAGGCTGTCCGTGGACACCCCAGTAAAAGGTCATAATTCCCAGCAGGAACAATTTGGGGGTTCATTGGGGGAGCAGAGGGGTCAGGAGGCCCCACTCAGCAGTTTTTTCCATGTCAGAGCTCACCAAAAGACTTCTGTGACCTAAAAAAGCTCTGTCCACGAACAGCCTATCTGGGCTCACTCAAATAAGTTACACGTGGGATGTTTTACATGATCCACCCACCCAAGTGGTCAAACTTCAACAGATCCACAAAAAAAACCTTTGGAGGTGGATCCCCACATCACCCTGAGTTGCCCCCTGCTGTCAAAACCTTAAAATTCCACTGTCCAGCAACCACCTATTTTTATGAATGGAATAGATTGTAGGTGGGATGTCCAGATCTCTGCTTCTGGACACAGCAGAGAGCCCAAACCTGCATTCCTGTGCTAGTCTAGGCATGCCCTGTCCATGCTGTGAATTTGAAGAAGATTGGAGAAACTTGAAAATCTGACCAAAAAAATCTCTAAGGGGTACCCCTTTGAGTTTTTTTTGGTCAAATTTTCAAGTTTCTCCAAACTTCACCAAATTCACCCCCTGGACAGGATGTGTCCAGACTAGCACAGAAATGCAGGTTTGGGCTCTCTGCTGTGTCCAGAAGCTGAGATCTGGACATCCCACGTACAATCTATCCCATTGTATGAAATAGGCTGTTCGTGGACATCTCACTAGGTTGTCTGTGGACATCCCATCTGTAGCTTATTAAGCTGTCTACGGACATCCCATCTGTAGCTTATTAAGCTGTCTACGGACATCCCACTAGGCTGTCTGTGGACATCCCACCTGTAGCTTATTAGGCTGTCTGTGGACATCCCACTAGGTTGTCTGTGGACATCCCATCTGTAGCTTATTAAGCTGTCTACGGACATCCCACTAGGCTGTCTGTGGACATCCCACCTGTAGCTTATTAGGCTGTCTGTGGACATCCCACTAGGTTGTCTGTGGACATCCCATCTGTAGCTTATTAAGCTGTCTACGGACATCCCACTAGGTTGTCTGTGGACATCCCATCTGTAGCTTATTAAGCTGTCTACGGACATCCCACTAGGCTGTCTGTGGACATCCCACCTGTAGCTTATTAGGCTGTCTGTGGACATCCCACTAGGCTGTCTGTGGACATCCCACCTGTAGCTTATTAAGCTGTCTACGGACATCCCACTAGGTTGTCTGTGGACATCCCATCTGTAGCTTATTAAGCTGTCTACGGACATCCCACTAGGCTGTCTGTGGACATCCCACCTGTAGCTTATTAGGCTGTCTGTGGACATCCCACTAGGCTGTCTGTGGACATCCCACCTGTAGCTTATTTGAACAGGCCGAGGTAGGCTGTCCGTGGACACCCCAGTAAAAGGTCATAATTCCCAGCAGGAACAATTTGGGGGTTCATTGGGGGAGCAGAGGGGTCAGGAGGCCCCACTCAGCAGTTTTTTCCATGTCAGAGCTCACCAAATAACTTCTGTGACCTAAAAAAGCTCTGTCCACGAACAGCCTATCTGGGCTCACTCAAATAAGTTACACGTGGGATGTTTTACATGATCCACGTCTGTGGACATCCCACCTGTAGCTTATTAGGCTGTCTGTGGACATCCCACTAGGTTGTCTGTGGACATCCCATCTGTAGCTTATTAAGCTGTCTACGGACATCCCACTAGGCTGTCTGTGGACATCCCACCTGTAGCTTATTAGGCTGTCTGTGGACATCCCACTAGGCTGTCTGTGGACATCCCACCTGTAGCTTATTTGAACAGGCCGAGGTAGGCTGTCCGTGGACACCCCAGTAAAAGGTCATAATTCCCAGCAGGAACAATTTGGGGGTTCATTGGGGGAGCAGAGGGGTCAGGAGGCCCCACTCAGCAGTTTTTTTCATGTCAGAGCTCACCAAATAACTTCTGTGACCTAAAAAAGCTCTGTCCACGAACAGCCTATCTGGGCTCACTCAAATAAGTTACACGTGGGATGTTTTACATGATCCACGTCTGTGGACATCCCACCTGTAGCTTATTAGGCTGTCTGTGGACATCCCACTAGGTTGTCTGTGGACATCCCACCTGTAGCTTATTAGGCTGTCTGTGGACATCCCACTAGGTTGTCTGTGGACATCCCATCTGTAGCTTATTAAGCTGTCTACGGACATCCCACTAGGTTGTCTGTGGACATCCCATCTGTAGCTTATTAAGCTGTCTACGGACATCCCACTAGGCTGTCTGTGGACATCCCACCTGTAGCTTATTAGGCTGTCTGTGGACATCCCACTAGGTTGTCTGTGGACATCCCATCTGTAGCTTATTAAGCTGTCTACGGACATCCCACTAGGCTGTCTGTGGACATCCCACCTGTAGCTTATTAGGCTGTCTGTGGACATCCCACTAGGCTGTCTGTGGACATCCCACCTGTAGCTTATTAGGCTGTCTGTGGACATCCCACTAGGTTGTCTGTGGACATCCCATCTGTAGCTTATTAAGCTGTCTACGGACATCCCACTAGGTTGTCTGTGGACATCCCATCTGTAGCTTATTAAGCTGTCTACGGACATCCCACTAGGCTGTCTGTGGACATCCCACCTGTAGCTTATTAGGCTGTCTGTGGACATCCCACTAGGCTGTCTGTGGACATCCCACCTGTAGCTTATTTGAACAGGCCGAGGTAGGCTGTCCGTGGACACCCCAGTAAAAGGTCATAATTCCCAGCAGGAACAATTTGGGGGTTCATTGGGGGAGCAGAGGGGTCAGGAGGCCCCACTCAGCAGTTTTTTTCCATGTCAGAGCTCACCAAATAACTTCTGTGACCTAAAAAAGCTCTGTCCACGAACAGCCTATCTGGGCTCACTCAAATAAGTTACACGTGGGATGTTTTACATGATCCACGTCTGTGGACATCCCACCTGTAGCTTATTAGGCTGTCTGTGGACATCCCACTAGGTTGTCTGTGGACATCCCATCTGTAGCTTATTAAGCTGTCTACGGACATCCCACTAGGCTGTCTGTGGACATCCCACCTGTAGCTTATTAGGCTGTCTGTGGACATCCCACTAGGCTGTCTGTGGACATCCCACCTGTAGCTTATTAGGCTGTCTGTGGACATCCCACTAGGTTGTCTGTGGACATCCCATCTGTACCTTATTAAGCTGTCTACGGACATCCCACTAGGTTGTCTGTGGACATCCCATCTGTAGCTTATTAAGCTGTCTGTGGACATCCCACTAGGCTGTCTGTGGACATCCCACCTGTAGCTTATTAGGCTGTCTGTGGACATCCCACTAGGTTGTCTGTGGACATCCCATCTGTAGCTTATTAAGCTGTCTACGGACATCCCACTAGGTTGTCTGTGGACATCCCATCTGTAGCTTATTAAGCTGTCTACGGACATCCCACTAGGCTGTCTGTGGACATCCCACCTGTAGCTTATTAGGCTGTCTGTGGACATCCCACTAGGCTGTCTGTGGACATCCCACCTGTAGCTTATTTGAACAGGCCGAGGTAGGCTGTCCGTGGACACCCCTGTAAAAGGTCATAATTCCCAGCAGGAACAATTTGGGGGTTCATTGGGGAGCAGAGGGGTCAGGAGGCCCCACTCAGCAGTTTTTTCCATGTCAGAGCTCACCAAAAGACTTCTGTGACCTAAAAAAGCTCTGTCCACGAACAGCCTATCTGGGCTCACTCAAATAAGTTACACGTGGGATGTTTTACATGATCCACGTCTGTGGACATCCCACCTGTAGCTTATTAGGCTGTCTGTGGACATCCCACTAGGTTGTCTGTGGACATCCCATCTGTAGCTTATTAAGCTGTCTACGGACATCCCACTAGGCTGTCTGTGGACATCCCACCTGTAGCTTATTAGGCTGTCTGTGGACATCCCACTAGGCTGTCTGTGGACATCCCACCTGTAGCTTATTAGGCTGTCTGTGGACATCCCACTAGGTTGTCTGTGGACATCCCATCTGTACCTTATTAAGCTGTCTACGGACATCCCACTAGGCTGTCTGTGGACATCCCACCTGTAGCTTATTAGGCTGTCTGTGGACATCCCACTAGGCTGTCTGTGGACATCCCACCTGTAGCTTATTAGGCTGTCTGTGGACATCCCACTAGGTTGTCTGTGGACATCCCATCTGTACCTTATTAAGCTGTCTACGGACATCCCACTAGGTTGTCTGTGGACATCCCATCTGTAGCTTATTAAGCTGTCTACGGACATCCCACTAGGCTGTCTGTGGACATCCCACCTGTAGCTTATTAGGCTGTCTGTGGACATCCCACTAGGTTGTCTGTGGACATCCCATCTGTAGCTTATTAAGCTGTCTACGGACATCCCACTAGGTTGTCTGTGGACATCCCATCTGTAGCTTATTAAGCTGTCTACGGACATCCCACTAGGCTGTCTGTGGACATCCCACCTGTAGCTTATTTGAACAGGCCGAGGTAGGCTGTCCGTGGACACCCCAGTAAAAGGTCATAATTCCCAGCAGGAACAATTTGGGGGTTCATTGGGGGAGCAGAGGGGTCAGGAGGCCCCACTCAGCAGTTTTTTCCATGTCAGAGCTCACCAAAAGACTTCTGTGACCTAAAAAAGCTCTGTCCACGAACAGCCTATCTGGGCTCACTCAAATAAGTTACACGTGGGATGTTTTACATGATCCACCCACCCAAGTGGTCAAACTTCAACAGATCCACAAAAAAAAACCTTTGGAGGTGGATCCCCACATCCCCCTGAGTTGCCCCCTGCTGTCAAAACCTTAAAATTCCACTGTCCAGCAACCACCTATTTTTATGAATGGAATAGATTGTAGGTGGGATGTCCAGATCTCTGCTTCTGGACACAGCAGAGAGCCCAAACCTGCATTCCTGTGCTAGTCTAGGCATGCCCTGTCGATGCTGTGAATTTGAAGAAGATTGGAGAAACTTGAAAATCTGACCAAAAAAATCTGTAAGGGGTACCCCCTTTGAGTTTTTTTTGGTCAAATTTTCAAGTTTCTCCAAACTTCACCAAATTCACCCCTTGGACAGGATGTGTAGAGACTAGCACAGAAATGCAGGTTTGGGCTTTCTACAGTGTCCAGAAGCTGAGATCTGGACATCCCACGTACAATCTATCCCATTGTATGAAATAGGCTGTTCGTGGACAGTGGAATTTCAAGGTTTCGAAACCTGTAGGTGGCCCAGGGGGACTTGCCCTTTCACCTCAATAGGTTTTTTTTGGCACTTTTTGAGGTTTTCCAGCTCACAGATGGATAAAAAAAAACATCCCACCTGTAACTTATTTGAACAGAGCGAGGTAGGCTGTCCGTGGACACCCCTGTAAAAGGTCACTATTCACAGCACGAACAGTTTTGGGGTTCATTAGGGTGAGTAGAGGGGTCAGGAAGCCCCACCCAGCAGTTTTTTCCACATCAGAGCTCACCAAAAGGCTTCTGTGGCCTAAAACAGCACTGTCCACGAACAGCCTATCTGGGCCCACTCAAATAAGTTACACGTGGGATGTTTTACATGGTCCACCCACCCAAGTGGTCAAACTTCAACAGATCCCAAAAAAAACCTTTGAAGGGGGATCCCCACATCCCCCTGAGTTGCCCCCTGCTTTTAAAACCTCAAAATTCCACTGTCCAGCAACCACCTATTTTTATGAATGGAATAGATTGTACGTGGGATGTCCAGATCTCAGCTTCTACAAGGGCTAGCAAGCTGAAACCTGGCCTCCTGCTCTAATCTGGACATGCCCTGTCCAGGGTGTGAATTTGGAGAAGTTTGAAGAATGTTGAAAATCTGACCAAAAAAAAACTCAAAGGGGTACCCCTTTGAGTTTTTTTTGGTCAAATTTTCAAGTTTCTCCAAACTTCCCCAAATTCACCCCCTGGACAGGGCATGTCCAGACTAGCACAGAAACGCAGGTTTGGGCTTTCTACAGTGTCCAGAAGCTGAGATCTGGACATCCCACGTACAATCTATCCCATTGTATGAAATAGGCTGTTCGTGGACAGTGGAATTTCAAGGTTTCGAAACCTGTAGGTGGCCCAGGGGGACTTGCCCTTTCACCTCAATAGGTTTTTTTTGGCACTTTTTGAGGTTTTCCAGCTCACAGATGGATAAAAAAAAACATCCCACCTGTGACTTATTTGAACAGAGCGAGGTAGGCTGTCCGTGGACACCCCTGTAAAAGGTCACTATTCACAGCAGGAACAGTTTTGGGGTTCATTAGGGGAAGTAGAGGGGTCAGGAAGCCCCACCCAGCAGTTTTTTTTTCACATTAGAGCTCACCAAAAGGCTTCTGTGGCCTAAAAAAAGCACTGTCCACGAACAGCCTATTTGGGCCCTTTCAAATAAGTTACACGTGGGACCTTCTTGTTTAAACGGTCAAAGGGACCTTTATTTTGGCGCAAAACGGTGGGGGCTTCGACTACAGTTTCGTCAAGGCCCCCTGCACCACCTATTCAAATTTCGTACCCCTCGGTGCAGGGAAAGCACTTGAAAAAAAATCAGAAAGAAATATTCAGTGAAAATTATTCAATCCGCCCATCCCCCGCCCAGCCAATTAAGCATTTTCAAAAGACGTGCGGGCCCTAAACTTTGAGGATCTTTTAAGGGGCCCCTGAGGGTCAGACCATATCAATTCGGAGCCGTTTCGGGCCACGGGGGCCATTCCGCGGGGCGTCCACGAACCACCTATTAAAATGAATGGGATAAGTTACACGTGTCAGCGGCCCCCCTTCGGCCACCGAGGGTCCGAGAGACCCCAGATTTGGCACAGAGTTGCGTCACAAGGCCCTCGGTCACCTACCGAAAGGGCTAGCTCGAGGAGCGCCCCCAAAAATTTTCTGAGCTCTTCATACATCCCTCTGTCTCTCATACAGCTCTATACGATGAGGCCTAAGAGGGTGTTTTTGTCGGCCAGGCCTAAAATGCTCAGAAAGCAGCTAGGGCCACGGAACTTGGGGACCTGGCTGGGGGGACGGTGGCGGTACTCTGTGGTGAATTTGGGGGTCCTGCGACCTTTTGACCCCCTGTATGGCCTTGTCCCACCTGCAACTTATTCAATGGAATTTCATAGGTGGTTCGTGGTCATGGGGGGCTTTTTTGAGCAAATTAGCGCGTGCGACCGCGGAACTTGGGGGCCCGACTCAGGGGCCCGTGACGTAACATATATGTCAGTTCGGGGCCGATCGGGCAACGTCGGCGCTTCCATGTACACAGAAGCCATCTGCGGCCCGACACTCTGGGACCTGTGTCGGGGGCCCCAACACGACCCCCATGCCGATTTTCGGGGCCCTCTGACCTTTCGACCCCTCGGGAGCCAACGTCCCACGTGCAACTTATTTCAATGTAAAGTCCATAGGTGGTTCGTGGTCATTGGGGTTTTTTTTTAGCAAATTTGCCAGTGCGACTGCGGAACGTGGGGGCCTGATTCAGGGGCCCGTGACGTAACATATATGTCAATTTGGGGTCGATCGGGCACTTTCCACGAAACACCTACAAAATGAATGGAATAAGTTGCACGTGTCATGGGCCCCGGTTCGGCCCCCGGGGGCCCGAGGGGTTCCAAACTTGGCCTGCCTGCAGCGTAGGGGCCCCCGAACACCATACTGAAAGCACAAGTGCCTCGCTCAAACACAACTCTTAATTGGCTCCTCAGCCCAACTTTCACACAAAGGCCTCTTTAGCCTTTGGACTCCAAGACTGTCTTGAGGCACTTTGTGTGTTTGAGGGGAATTTTTTTGGCACCCTATAAACAATACATGAAACCTTCTGGGGCCCTGAAATTCAAGGTGCCGCGTCGGGGGCCCCTACACGACCACCACGCCAAATTTCGGGGCCCTCTGACCTTTTGACCTCTCGGGAGCCAACGTCCCACGTGCAACTTATTTCAATGTAAACTCCATAGGTGGTTCGCGGTCAAGGGGGGCTTTTTTGAGCAAATTAGACCGTGTGACCGCGGAACTTGGGGGCCTGATTCAGGGGCCCGTGACGTAACATATATGTCAGTTTGGGGTCGATCGGGCAACGTCAGCGCTCCCATGTACACGGAAGCCATCTGCGGCCTGACACTCTGGGTCTCGTGTCGGGGGCCCCAACACGACCCCCGTGCCGATTTTCGGGGCCCTCTGACCTTTCGACCCCTCGGGAGCCAACGTCCCACGTGCAACTTATTTCAATGTAAAGTCCATAGGTGGTTCGCGGTCATTGGGGGTTTTTTTGAGCAAATTTGCCAGTGCGACCGCGGAACTTGGGGGCCTGATTCAGGGGCCCGTGACGTAACATATATGTCAATTTGGGGCCGATCGGGCACTTTCCACGAAACACCTACAAAATGAATGGAATAAGTTGCACGTGTCACGGGCCCCGGATCGGCCCTCGAGGGGCCGAGGGACTCCAAATTTGGCCTGCTGGCAGCCTAGGGGCCCCCGAACAACATACTGAGAGCACAAGTGCCTCGCTCGAACACAACTCTTAATTGGCTCCTCAGCCCAACTTTCACACAAAGGCCTCTTTAGCCTATAGACCCCAAGACTGTCTTGAGTCACTTTGTGTGTTTTTAGGGGATTTTTTTTTGGCACGCTATAAAACGTTCATGAGACCTTCTGGGGCCCTGAAATTCGAGGTGCCGTGTCGGGGGCCCCTGCGCGACCACCACGTCGAATTTCGGGGCCCTCTGACCTTTTGACCTCTTGGGAGCCAACGTCCCACGTGCAACTTATTCAATGTAAA
>NC_079440.1:77815-81437 GCF_903798145.1 Danio aesculapii
AACCATAACTGATTTAATGAGCCATTCGCAGTTTCACTGTACCGGCCGTGTGCACTTAGACCTGCATGGCTTAATCTTTGAGACAAGCATATGTTACTGGCAGGATCAACCAGGTAGCCCCGAGCAGGGTGGCAGAGGAAGGTGCCAGCTGGGCGCTGGCCTCCTTTCCTCACGCACGGGGTCTCGCGCCGCCGCTCGCGCCCCCTGAGGGGGCGAGGGAGGCGCGGCCGCTCGTGGGGGGTGGGGTGTTTGGCGGGGACGCTTTCACCGGGAAATACGGCGTGCTTCGCGGCGAGCCCGGCCGAGGAGCGGAGAGCGCCCGCCCGCCCGCCTCTGTGAGAGAGCGGCGGGGAGGCGCGCCGACCCTCGCTGGGCCGCCGGTGGAGGACGTTGGAGGTAGACCGGTCGTCTGAGTCCTTTTCCCAAGGAGCGAGGGGGGTGCGGAGGAGGCCCGGAGGAGGCCTCGCTCTGCTGCGTGTCTGAGGCCCGAATCGGGGAGGAACCACCTTGCCCACAGCAGTCCGGAGGGACCGGGCGAGGGGCCTGCCCCAGGGGCGTCGTAACTTCCCATCGGTCAGGTTGCAGAACTCTGGGCGCTGCTGCTATCCAAGTCACCCGCCGGCAGTCAGTCCTGCCGAGGTGAGGGGCCCTTCGGAGGAGAACGGTGCGCCCTCTGGGGCCGTTGTTCTCCTCTAAGGTCTCCTCCGAAGACGTCTGAGGAAGCGCTCAAAACCAAAGTCCACGAAGTTTCGCCTTCGCCGAAACCTCGATGGCAGGTCAGAGGAAATGGGGGTGTTCCGGGCTAAGAAGTCGACCCGCTCCCGTGTCCCAGTAACACAAAGTGTCCTAGCACTCGGTCTTGTGCATGGCCGTAGACATGTAGAGAGCTGTCCCCATGCGCGCCCCGGTGCACGTGTTCTGCCAGGGCCAAGCGAGCCTTCGACAGATCCGCCATTTTGCTTTCGAGCCTTGAACG
This sequence comes from Danio aesculapii, assembly GCF_903798145.1. NCBI lineage: Eukaryota > Metazoa > Chordata > Actinopteri > Cypriniformes > Danionidae > Danio > Danio aesculapii. Next base: position 78,792 of record NC_079440.1, read on the forward strand.
AGCCTTTTTATGAGAGTGAGGTCGGTCGGCATTACTTTGCAAAAAGAAATAAACATTTTTAAATACTAAAAAAAAAGAAAATGTTAAGAAAGATGACACAACCCACCCACCCTCCACAGCCAGCCTAATAAGCTACAGGTGGGATGTCCACAGGCAGTTGAACAAGTTATAGGCGGGATGTCCACAGACAGCCTAATAAGCTACAGGTGGGATGTCCACAGACAGCTAAATAAGTAATAGGTGGGATGTCCACAGACAGCTCAATAAGTAATAGGTGGGATGTCCACAGACAGCCTAATAAGCTACAGGTGGGATGTCCACAGACAGCTAAACAAGTTATAGGCGGGATGTCCACAGACAGCCTAATAAGCTACAGGTGGGATGTCCACAGACAGCCTAATAAGCTACAGGTGGGATGTCCACAGACAGCTAAACAAGTTATAGGCGGGATGTCCACAGACAGCCTAATAAGCTACAGGTGGGATGTCCACAGACAGCTAAACAAGTTATAGGCGGGATGTCCACAGACAGCCTAATAAGCTACAGGTGGGATGTCCACAGACAGCCTAATAAGCTACAGGTGGGATGTCCACAGACAGCCTAATAAGCTACAGGTGGGATGTCCACAGACAGCCTAATAAGCTACAGGTGGGATGTCCACAGACAGCCTAATAAGCTACAGGTGGGATGTCCACAGACAGCCTAATAAGCTACAGGTGGGATGTCCACAGACAGCCTAATAAGCTACAGGTGGGATGTCCACAGACAGCCTAATAAGCTACAGGTGGGATGTCCACAGACAGCCTAATAAGCTACAGGTGGGATGTCCACAGACAGCCTAATAAGCTACAGGTGGGATGTCCACAGACAGCCTAATAAGCTACAGGTGGGATGTCCACAGACAGCCTAATAAGCTACAGGTGGGATGTCCACAGACAGCCTAATAAGCTACAGGTGGGATGTCCACAGACAGCCTAATAAGCTACAGGTGGGATGTCCACAGACAGCTAAATTAGTTACAGGTGGGATGTCCACAGACAGCTTCATAAGCTACAGGTGGGATGTCCACAGGCAGCCTGATAAGCTACAGGTGGGATGTCCACAGACAGCCTAATAAGCTACAGGTGGGATGTCCACAGACAGCTAAATAAGTTACAGGTGGGATGTCCACAGACAGCCTAATAAGCTACAGGTGGGATGTCCACAGACAGCCTAATAAGCTACAGGTGGGATGTCCACAGACAGCCTAATAAGCTACAGGTGGGATGTCCACAGACAGCTAAATAAGTTACAGGTGGGATGTCCACAGACAGCTTCATAAGCTACAGGTGGGATGTCCACAGACAGCCTAATAAGCTACAGGTGGGATGTCCACAGACAGCTAAATAAGTTACAGGTGGGATGTCCACAGACAGCTTCATAAGCTACAGGTGGGATGTCCACAGGCAGCCTGATAAGCTACAGGTGGGATGTCCACAGACAGCTAAATAAGTTATAGGTGGGATGTCCACAGACAGCCTAATAAGCTACAGGTGAGGTGAATCGGCTTGACTTAACCAAAAAGAGGACTAACCCACCACCCCTAACCCTCAAGCTCTAAACGCGATACCAATCCTAATACCTCACCCTAGACCAACCCTACACCCCAACCCTGAACCCCAAATCCTAACCCCACCCCTGAACCCCAATTCCTAACCCCAACCCTGAACCCCAATTCTGAACCCCCATATCCCCTACTGAATCCTAACCCTCGACCCTAGCCAACGAGCATTGACTCTGTGACCCCTCTCTCTTTCTCTCTCGGTCTTGTAGGGTGAGCTGAATCGGCTTGACTTTTACCAAAACCGAGGAAATCCATCCTAGCCAGAGAGCAAGAAAGCTATCCCCTGTGTGAGGGTTGGAAGAGTGTGCCTCTGCGCAGCATGTGCGCTGTTCCAGGGAGCAAGACAAGGCCCTGCATCCTCCAATGGCCCGGTTCCACTGAGTGGTACGGTTCGGTTTGGTACGCTTTTATGGTCGTTTCCACTGTCAAAAAGCGTACCGAACCGTACCGTACCACTTTTCCGAAACACGAGAAAGGGTCCCAAAAGGCAGAGCCACACGCGCAGCTGAACGCTATTGGTTTACAGATACGTCATTCGCTTATGCAACAAGCCAGAATGAAAACAAAAAACCCGCCATGTTTGAAATACACAGCCGAGAGATCACAGCGGAATTATAAATACATATAGCAACGAGCCATGGTCGATCTGGGCTCAAACAAACCCTGTCGTCATGTGGATGAACAGCCACACGTAGTTTTTTTTTACGAGCCAGTCTGAGGCGCGAGCGGTTTCGCTTTCTTGCTAGCGCTCGTCCAACATTATATCTGAAATAACAAACTTCTTGAGCTGATGATAATAACCTGGGCTTGATTATTGACGTGCTTTTGAAACCCGATCCTGTCAGACACTGTTTCTTCACGCTTCACTCTCGCGCTTGTCAAAGGAGAAGGCGGAAAAAAGGAGCACATTATTTCTCAGCAACATGAACAAAATGCCATGATTATCTTCACATTTTGGACTAATATGAACCGGGAATGACGGACTTACTCTCTAACGGAGGCTACATGTGCTGCTGAAGATTACAAACACAGATGAGAGGTTT
>NC_079440.1:81937-86937 GCF_903798145.1 Danio aesculapii
GAAAAAGGCTTGTTCCCTGCAAAGCACTGAAGAGCCACTTATCCAAAGAGGTTGCGCATAAATAATTTGAAGGATTGTTCAATATATCTCAAACATTGGGTCTGTATTAAGCATTTACTGTACAGGTCAAAGGTCACAGATGGAGCTGATGGATGGATGGTGTTTAATTTTATTGTTTAGTTTAAAAGGCATAACATGAACATACTGGAACAGAACTTGATGACACAGGCTATTTTTTGATAATGTTTATTGAGAACATGAAACAACAGCACAGTGGGAGACTGTCAGTTTTATCTCCAAGCCCTGTTCTAAATGTTAGTGTGAGTGTGTGTTTGACAATTAAATGTCATGTAAAAAGACAACATTTGAATGGAAAAATAAATGATTTCAGTAAAGAGACACACTTTTTGAGATTTGAAAAGAAAAAGAACCCTTGTGTAAATGTTCTAGAACTGTATTTTTCTGTATGGTTTTTACTATAGTTAAAACAGCATTTATTAAAAGTCAGAAACATTGTTTGTGTTTGAGCTTCATCACATAATGACATTTGGCTGTTTTTTAGTGTGGCTGCAGATGAGTTCACATCTCAGTGTCACATGACCTGGATCCAGCAGAGGTCCTTTTGTTCTTTTGTTTGAAGGTGACAAGATGCGGGGGTGTGTGTGTGTGTGTAAGCGGAGTGCATTTTACACTCAATCTTTTACCAAAGATTAGAAGGTCAGAAACAGTTTGCCTGTACACTGCAATAACATATCATTTAATTTAATTTTATTGTTTAGTTTAAAAGGCATAACATGAATATACTGGAACAGAACTTGATGACACAGGCTATTTTTTGATAATGTTTATTGAGAACATGAAATGTAATAGTCAAACACACACACTGACATTTAGAACAGGGTTTGGAGACAAAACTGACAGTCTCCCACTGTGCTGTTATTTCAAGTAAAAAGACAACATTTGAATGGAAAAATAAATGATTTCATTAAAGAGACACACTTTTTGAGGTTTGAAGGGAAAGGGGACTATTGTATTAATGTTAACTGTATTTTTTTACATGGTTTTAACTATATACACTGCAAAAAAAATGCTTTTCTTTCTTAGATTTTTTTTGTCTTGTTTCTAGTCCAAACATTTAAAAATTCGGTAACACTTTATAATAACTACACACTATAAATCATTTATTAAGCATCAGTAAATAGTTAATTCATTATCTGTTAAGCATTAACTCTACAATAATAAGCATTAGTAAGCAGTTTATAACTGCAGCTACAAATACTGTATTCTTGACTTACAAACATATTTATAATGTGCTTAATAATTGTACTTTCATACTTTGTTAGTGATTTATTTTTCATTACTAAATTAAGTATCGCATCATTTACAAACCAGTTGTATTTAAGAGTAGTTGAGGGTTTTTAGGATCATTCAGAATGAGTTAGTAAATGATTAATAAACTATTGAAATCAACGTTTATATGTCTTATTATTCAGGCATATATTAAGGGTTACTATGTATGTTAATAAATGCTTTATTAACTCAACTTCATCGAGTTTTGTGATCCGATGTAAAGTGAGGACTAATTATGCTTTATAAACCCCTTATAAATGACAAATAAAGGCTCAGTTAAATTCTAAACAGGAAAAGCGAAATTATTCATTCCTTTTCATTTAAAGCTACACAAATAAAACTGTCCTTCAAATGAAAAATAAATCTTTGCAAACTTCTCTAAAATAAAATAACTGTAGAGTTTAAACATTGCATCTTATTATATTGTTAAATTATTATATTGTTGTTTTATCCAGTTTTATGTCTTATTTTGACACTCCTGTTATTCAGCAATGTTTACTGTACAGTAATTTTATTTTTTAGAAAAGATTGCAAATATTATTGTTCATTTGATTCTGAGCCTTTAATAGTCCTCACTTTAGATTAGGTCACAAAATTGCATGAAGTTGAGTTAATAAAGCATTTATTAACATATTAGTTAACTATTAATATATGCCTGAATAATAAGACATATAAACGTTGATTTCAATCGTTTATTAATCATTTACTTACTCATTCTGAATGATCCTAAAAACCCTCAACTACTCTTAAATGCAACTGGTTTGTAAATAATGCGATACTTAATTTAGTAATGAAAAATAAATCATTAACTAAGAATGAAAATACAGTTGTTAAGCATATTATATAGGTGCTTATAGGTCAAGAATACAGAATTTGTAGCTGCAGTTATAAACTACTTACTAACATTTATTAATGTAGAGTTAACAGATAATGAATTCACTAGATGCTAATGCTTAGTAAATGATTCATAGTGTGTAGTTATTATAAAGTGTTACCGAATATTCTTAAATAAAGAAGAAATATCTTGTTTTAAGAAATAATAGGCCAAAATTTAGTGAGTTTTTCCTTAAAAAAAGCTAAATAATCTGCCAATGAGGTAAGCAAAACAATCTTGTTTTTCTTTTTAACATAAGATTAATTTGCTTACCCCATTGGCAGATTATTTTGCTTGATTTAAGGAAAAAGCTCACTTAATTTTGGCATATTATTTCTGACAACGGCAATATGCTTTGCTCGTCTATAAAATTCTCCTTGATTTAAGAATTTTTAGATATTTGGACTAATTAAAAACAGCTTTTATTAAAAGTTAGAAACATTGTTTATGTTCAAGCTTGATCACATGATGACATTTTTTTAAATGATCCAGATGCTTTCTCCTGTCATTTTGGATATTAATGTATTTAAACTAAATATATTTCCCCAACCTAAATTCAATTCAATTCACCTTTATTTGTATAGTGCTTTTACTATGTAGATTGTGTCAAAGCAGCTTCACATGAATTTTATAAAGTAAATTGGAACAGTGTAGTTCAGTTTGTAGTGTTTAAGTTCAGTTCAGTTGAGCTCAGTTCAGTGTGGTTTAATAATCACTACTGAGAGTCCAAATACTGAAGAACAAATTCATCGATGCACAGCTCTACCGATCAAAAACCTTGCAAGCTAGTGGTGACAGCGGCGAGAAAAAATTAAAAAAAAAACACCACTTGGCAAAAGTGAAGAAAATATAAACCCACTCCCAAGTGTGTTACATTTCTGCTGCAGATAAGCACAGACCTCAGTGTCACATGACCTGGATCCAGCAGGGGTCCTTTTGTTTGAAGGTGACCTGGATCCAGCAGGGGCCCCTTTGTTCTTTTGTTTGAAGCAGACAAGATGCGGGTGTGTGTGTGTGTGTGTGTATGTAAGTGGAGTGCCATCTACACTCAATCTTTTACCAAAGATTAGAAGGTCAGAAACAGTTTACCTGTACACTGCAATAACATATAATGTGAAAAATATATGCTGTTGTTTGGACAGAGGTCTGCATCTGAACACAGTTTAGTCTTTTAAAAGATGCCAGTGCGTCCGGCAGCATTTGTGGTCATGGAAGTCCCTGAAAAAGGCTTGTTCCCTGCAAAGCACTGAAGAGCCACTTATCCAAAGAGGTTGCATATGTTTTAAACCATGAAGTGTATTTATTCTTTTAAAGGATGGCACATTTTTAAATCACATAAATAATTTGAAGGATTGTTTAATATATCTCAAACATTGGGTCTGTATTAAGCATTTACTGTACAGGTCAAAGGTCACAGATGGAGCTGATGGATGGATGGTGTTTAATTTTATTGTTTAGTTTAAAAGGCATAACATGAACATACTGGAACAGAACTTGATGACACAGGCTATTTTTTGATAATGTTTATTGAGAACATGAAATAACAGCACAGTGGGAGACTGTCAGTTTTGTCTCCCAACCCTGTTCTAAATGTTAGTGTGAGTGTGTGTTTGACAATTAAATGTCATGTAAAAAGACAACATTTGAATGGAAAAATAAATGATTTCAGTAAAGAGACACACTTTTTGAGATTTGAAAAGAAAGAGAACCCTTGTGTAAATGTTCTAGAACTGTATTTTTCTGTATGGTTTTTACTATAGTTAAAACAGCATTTATTAAAAGTCAGAAACATTGTTTGTGTTCAAGTTTAGTCTGACTGAAAAGTCTGCTCACACAGGCAGATAAGAGTGACTTCCTCATCCCCCCAGACACAAAGTCTGTGTGTGTGTGTTTGAGTGTGTGTGTGAGCTATTAACATAATCTCCTCACACCCCATCCCCCTTTACCTGTTTAACCTGTGTCTCAGTGCGCCATCTAATGGAAGTTCATAGGTTTGCAGTCTGACTAACATTTGAAAAGTAAAAGGTATTGTATTTAATGTAATAACTATGTGAATTAGTAAGATACAATCAAATATATCATGTCATTTAAAAGTACAAATTTCCAGCTTTCCAATGAGCCCACATATGTTACTGTACCTTACTGTATACAAATTTGGCAAATTGAGTTTTTTTCTGGTGCATGTGCTGAGAATGAATATTTGATGGTAATTATTTATAATTTAATTTTAAAGCTTTTTTAAATAACTAACATAATTAAAAAAAAACACATTCTTAGCTTTCCAATGAACCCACATAGGTTACTTGTTCAGAAATATATATAATATGCCTTTAATCAGAATCCAACTTGACAAATATCCCAAATCCAACCTCCATTTGTCATCATCAGGAGTGGAAATACTGGATAAAGTGATAAAAGTTGTGGGTTCTGTGCATCTCACTGAGTGGCATCACTGGCATCACTGGCTCACTGGCATCATAGATTCTGAAAATGAAAAAAATACACACATGTTCTGCATATGAATTAAAATTTGCCTAATTCAGTTTATTTGTGCATGTGCTGAGAGTGCATGTCTGATGTAGCTCTGGTAATTTTTTTTTGCTATTTTTAAATGACTAAAATCAATAAAAAAAAAAAAAAAACCCTTATTCTTAGCTTTCCAATGAGCCCACGTGTAACTGTATTTTGTTCAGAATTCAAAAAAAAAAGGTCTGTTCACCAGTATTGTAGCATTAAAACAGAAACCAACTTTGAAATGACTTTAAGTTAATAACTT
>NC_079440.1:94437-106937 GCF_903798145.1 Danio aesculapii
TCAGGCTCCCTCTCCGGAATCGAACCCTGATTCCCCGTTACCCGTGGTCACCATGGTAGGCGCCTAAAGTACCATCGAAAGTTGATAGGGCAGACATTCGAATGAATCGTCGCCGCCGCGGAGGGCGCGCGATCGGCCCGAGGTTATCTAGAGTCACCAAAGCGGCCGGGGGACGAGGCCCGACCCCCGAAGGGGGAGCCCGCGCCGCACCCGGATGGGTTTTGGATCTGATAAATGCACGCGTCCCCGGCCCCCGGGGGGACCGGGTCGGCGCTCGTTGGCATGTATTAGCTCTGGAATTGCCACAGTTATCCAAGTAACGGATGGAGCGATCAAAGGAACCATAACTGATTTAATGAGCCATTCGCAGTTTCACTGTACCGGCCGTGTGCACTTAGACCTGCATGGCTTAATCTTTGAGACAAGCATATGTTACTGGCAGGATCAACCAGGTAGCCCCGAGCAGGGTGGCAGAGGAAGGTGCCAGCTGGGCGCTGGCCTCCTTTCCTCACGCACGGGGTCTCGCGCCGCCGCTCGCGCCCCCTGAGGGGGCGAGGGAGGCGCGGCCGCTCGTGGGGGGTGGGGTGTTTGGCGGGGGATGCTTTCACCGGGAAATACGGCGTGCTTCGCGGCGAGCCCGGCCGAGGAGCGGAGAGCGCCCGCCCGCCCGCCTCTGTGAGAGAGCGGCGGGGAGGCGCGCCGACCCTCGCTGGGCCGCCGGTGGAGGACGTTGGAGGTAGACCGGTCGTCTGAGTCCTTTTCCCAAGGAGCGAGGGGGGTGCGGAGGAGGCCCGGAGGAGGCCTCGCTCTGCTGCGTGTCTGAGGCCCGAATCGGGGAGGAACCACCTTGCCCACAGCAGTCCGGAGGGACCGGGCGAGGGGCCTGCCCCAGGGGCGTCGTAACTTCCCATCGGTCAGGTTGCAGAACTCTGGGCGCTGCTGCTATCCAAGTCACCCGCCGGCAGTCAGTCCTGCCGAGGTGAGGGGCCCTTCGGAGGAGAACGGTGCGCCCTCTGGGGCCGTTGTTCTCCTCTAAGGTCTCCTCCGAAGACGTCTGAGGAAGCGCTCAAAACCAAAGTCCACGAAGTTTCGCCTTCGCCGAAACCTCGATGGCAGGTCAGAGGAAATGGGGGTGTTCCGGGCTGAGAAGTCGACCCGCTCCCGTGTCCCAGTAACACAAAGTGTCCTAGCACTCGGTCTTGTGCATGGCCGTAGACATGTAGAGAGCTGTCCCCATGCGCACCCCGGTGCACGTGTTCTGCCAGGGCCAAGCGAGCCTTCGACAGATCCGCCATTTTGCGTTCGAGCCTTGAACGAGCCTTTTTATGAGAGTGAGGTCGGTCGGCATTACTTTGCAAAAAGAAATAAACATTTTTAAATACTAAAAAAAAAAGAAAATGTTAAGAAAGATGACACAACCCACCCACCCTCCACAGCCAGCCTAATAAGCTGCAGGTGGGATGTCCACAGGCAGTTGAACAAGTTATAGGCGGGATGTCCACAGACAGCCTAATAAGCTACAGGTGGGATGTCCACAGACAGCTAAATAAGTAATAGGTGGGATGTCCACAGACAGCTCAATAAGTAATAGGCGGGATGTCCACAGACAGCCTAATAAGCTACAGGTGGGATGTCCACAGACAGCTAAACAAGTTATAGGCGGGATGTCCACAGACAGCCTAATAAGCTACAGGTGGGATGTCCACAGACAGCCTAATAAGCTACAGGTGGGATGTCCACAGACATCTAAACAAGTTATAGGCGGGATGTCCACAGACAGCCTAATAAGCTACAGGTGGGATGTCCACAGACAGCTAAACAAGTTATAGGTGGGATGTCCACAGACAGCCTAATAAGCTACAGGTGGGATGTCCACAGACAGCCTAATAAGCTACAGGTGGGATGTCCACAGACAGCCTAATAAGCTACAGGTGGGATGTCCACAGACAGCCTAATAAGCTACAGGTGGGATGTCCACAGACAGCCTAATAAGCTACAGGTGGGATGTCCACAGACAGCCTAATAAGCTACAGGTGGGATGTCCACAGACAGCCTAATAAGCTACAGGTGGGATGTCCACAGACAGCCTCATAAGCTACAGGTGGGATGTCCACAGACAGCCTAATAAGCTACAGGTGGGATGTCCACAGACAGCCTAATAAGCTACAGGTGGGATGTCCACAGACAGCCTAATAAGCTACAGGTGGGATGTCCACAGACAGCCTAATAAGCTACAGGTGGGATGTCCACAGACAGCCTAATAAGCTACAGGTGGGATGTCCACAGACAGCCTAATAAGCTACAGGTGGGATGTCCACAGACAGCCTAATAAGCTAGAGGGATGTCCACAGACAGCCTAATAAGCTACAGGTGGGATGTCCACAGACAGCCTAATAAGCTACAGGTGGGATGTCCACAGACAGCCTAATAAGCTACAGGTGGGATGTCCACAGACAGCCTAATAAGCTACAGGTGGGATGTCCACAGACAGCCTAATAAGCTACAGGTGGGATGTCCACAGACAGCCTAATAAGCTACAGGTGGGATGTCCACAGACAGCCTAATAAGCTACAGGTGGGATGTCCACAGACAGCTTCATAAGCTACAGGTGGGATGTCCACAGGCAGCCTAATAAGCTACAGGTGGGATGTCCACAGACAGCTTCATAAGCTACAGGTGGGATGTCCACAGGCAGCCTGATAAGCTACAGGTGGGATGTCCACAGACAGCTAAATAAGTTATAGGTGGGATGTCCACAGACAGCCTAATAAGCTACAGGTGAGGTGAATCGGCTTGACTTAACCAAAAAGAGGACTAACCCACCACCCCTAACCCTCAAGCTCTAAACGCGATACCAATCCTAATACCTCACCCTAGACCAACCCTACACCCCAACCCTGAACCCCAAATCCTAACCCCACCCCTGAACCCCAATTCCTAACCCCAACCCTGAACCGCAATTCTGAACCCCCATATCCCCTACTGAATCCTAACCCTCGACCCTAGCCAACGAGCATTGACTCTGTGACCCCTCTCTCTTTCTCTCTCTCGGTCTTGTAGGGTGAGCTGAATCGGCTTGACTTTTACCAAAACCGAGGAAATCCATCCTAGCCAGAGAGCAAGAAAGCTATCCCCCGTGTGAGGGTTGGAAGAGTGTGCCTCTGCGCAGCATGTGCGCTGTTCCAGGGAGCAAGACAAGGCCCTGCATCCTCCAATGGCCCGGTTCCACTGAGTGGTACGGTTCGGTTTGGTACGCTTTTATGGTCGTTTCCACTGTCAAAAAGCGTACCGAACCGTACCGTACCACTTTTCCGAAACACGAGAAAGGGTCCCAAAAGGCAGAGCCACACGCGCAGCTGAACGCTATTGGTTTACAGATACGTCATTCGCTTATGCAACAAGCCAGAATGAAAACAAAAAACCCGCCATGTTTGAAATACACAGCCGAGAGATCACAGCGGAATTATAAATACATATAGCAACGAGCCATGGTCGATCTGGGCTCAAACAAACCCTGTCGTCGTGTGGATGAACAGCCACACGTAGTTTTTTTTTACGAGCCAGTCTGAGGCGCGAGCGGTTTCGCTTTCTTGCTAGCGCTCGTCCAACATTATATCTGAAATAACAAACTTCTTGAGCTGATGATAATAACCTGGGCTTGATTATTGACGTGCTTTTGAAACCCGATCCTGTCAGACACTGTTTCTTCACGCTTCACTCTCGCGCTTGTCAAAGGAGAAGGCGGAAAAAAGGAGCACATTATTTCTCAGCAAACATGAACAAAATGCCATGATTATCTTCACATTTTGGACTAATATGAACCGGGAATGACGGACTTACTCTCTAACGGAGGCTACATGTGCTGCTGAAGATTACAAACACAGATGAGAGGTTTTCACCGACTAGGCTATATTTGTATGTGTTCATACATGTTCATTTATTTAATTACTCAATACGATTACAGACGTTACAGTAGGCATTGATCTGCAGTTATTATCAACTCATGTTCATTGAAAAGTTAGTAATAAACATTTCTACACGAGTATTTATGCGTGTAAAGCATCTGTTTTGTGAGAAGTGCTTCTCATATGATATGTAAGTGACCCATACAGCTTTATTGTAGACATTTCCTCGAGCGAGAATGACGTCGACTAAAACTTTCTGTCATACACCACGCCCACCAAAAGGGTACCCTTGTTAGTGGAAACGCACGCCTGATAAGGGTGACCCCGTACCGAACCGTACCGTACCAGTCAGCACCAAACCCTAAACCCAACCGTCAGTAACCAAAGGGTACAGTCCTTCACGCCAAGCAATTTCGTTAATGCCAAGTTATTTCGGCCAGGACGACCCACACCAAACCCTAAACCCAACCGTCAGTAACCATAGGGTACATTCCGTTATGCCAAGTAATTTCGTTATGCCAAGTAATTTCAGGCAGGACCACCCACGTCAAACCCTAAACCCAACCGTCAGTAACCAAAGGGTACAGTCCTTCACGCCAAGCAATTTCGTTAATGCCAAGTAAGTTCGGCCAGGACCACCCACACCAAACCCTAAACCCAACCGTCAGTAACCAAAGGGTACAGTCCTTCACGCCAAGCAATTTCGTTAATGCCAAGTAAGTTCGGCCAGGACCACCCACACCAAACCCTAAACCCAACCGTCAGTAACCAAAGGGTACAGTCCGTCACGCCAAGTAATTTCGGGCAGGACAACCCACAAAAAACGTCTTACTATAACATACAAACAGTCGAAATCTTTAAATAAGGCACAAAACAGTCAAACAAACAGAAATGCACAAATTTTCCTTCCAAAAATAAGCTAAGAAACAAGCAAACGAGTCAATAAATCAACAGACAATAAAGTTAACCAACACCACAACTACACCAATCGGACAACCTCGTTTCAACAATTGGATCTTCTGGAAACTTCTAAAAACTTGGACCTCTACGGAAAAAAATAACTTCAACTAAACCTTCACCCTGCACTCAAACCCTAAAACCAACTGTCGGTTACCAAAGGGTACAGTCCTTCATGCCAAGTAATCTCGGGCAGGACAACCCACAAAAACGTCTTACTATAACATACAAACAGCTGAAATCTTTAAATAAGGCACAAAACAGTCAAACAAACAGAAATGCACAAATCTTCCCTCAAAATAAGTTAAGAAATAAGCAAACGAGTCAATAAATAAATAGACAATAAAGTTAAGGCAACAGATGGAATACCAAAAACAAACAACAAGCCATACAAAGAAGACAGAAGAGCAAGAAGAAGAGCAAGAAGATGAAGAAAAAGAAGAAAACCGAACTCTCCCGAAAAAGAGTGAAGATGCAAGTTAAACAAACAAGTGAAGATATCGTAAGGTGTAGTGGAACACCTCAATATAACATAAAAACAGTCAAAATCCTTACCTAAGGCATAAAACAGTCAAACAAAAAGGCACAAGTTATCCCTCAAAATAAGTCGAGAAACACGCAACAAGTCAATAAATAAACAGACAATAAAGTTAAAGCAACAGAATGAATACTAAAAAACATCTGAAGCAATTACAATCCTCAAACAAGGGCCTCAACCAAACCGCACCTTCTCGATCATGGTGTCTCCCCTGCCAGGTTACCATCCTGGAGAATACTGCGCTCAAACACCCAGTCGGCAGCTTTTCTGCCTTTCTCCTCGGGGTCAATGCTCCCAACAGTTGTCCCCGGGGAGGAGGATGTCGGTTTGATTCTCGCATTGCCCCTAGAGGAGAAAACGGGTAGAAGCTTGTTATATTTCATCAAATATGACCGCCAGTCTGAACCTCGACCTCGGGTGACCTGGGTAACCTTGCGGTGTTGGCAAAAGGTCACTTGGGGGAGTGGTGAGTATTCAGCCCCCCTGAGTCCACTTGGACAGCACGCAGGGGACGGTGGCCTGGGGCAAACAGGCCTTAATTGAAGCCCAATTTTCTACTGGTGATTAGCACCTCCACACAACGAGCGCATTGGGCACCAACACCACCTACACCAGTCATTTTACCAATTGGATCTTTTGGAAACTTCTAAAATCTCGGACCTCTCAGGAAAAATAAATTTCAACTAAACCTTTACCCTGCACTCAAACCCTAAACTCAACCGTCACTAACGAAAGGGTACAGTCCGTTAGGCCAAGTAATTTCGGGCAGGACAACCCACGTCAAACCCTAAACCCAACCGTCAGTAACCAAAGGGTACAGTCCTTCACGCCAAGCAATTTCGTTATGCCAAGTTATTTCGGCCAGGACAACCCACACCAAACCCTAAACCCAACCGTCAGTAACCATAGGGTACAGTCCGTTATGCCAAGTAATTTCGTTATGCCAAGTAATTTCAGGCAGGACCACCCACGTCAAACCCTAAACCCAACCGTCAGTAACCATAGGGTACAGTCCGTTATGCCAAGTAATTTCGTTATGCCAAGTAATTTCAGGCAGGACCACCCACGTCAAACCCTAAACCCAACCGTCAGTAACCAAAGGGTACAGTCCTTCACGCCAAGCAATTTCGTTAATGCCAAGTAATTTTGGCCAGGACGACCCACACCAAACCCTAACCCCAACCAGTCAGTAACCAAAGGGTACAGTCTGTTAGACCAAGTAATTTCGGGCAGGACAACCCACACCAAACCCTAAACCCAACCACTCGTGACCAAAGGGCATAACCCTAACCAAGTCGTAACCATAAACGTGTGGAAAAACACAAAATACCCCTAAAACACCTAACTTGGACCAAAAAAAAAAAAAACACCAGAACCCAAAATAAACAGATTGAGGATCTGGTCAAACCCCTACACTGTAAAAAATCTTATGTGCTATTTACAAAAAAAAATTGTGGTAACACTATTGCACGTATTATTTTTAAGTAAATTTCAAGACTTGATTTTTTTTAGCAAAAACCACTTGAATGAATCATGTGAAAATTACTAAATGTTTTGAGTGATAAATGAAGATTTTAATATTATTAGCGGAATGTGCCTTTATAATTTAAGCTAATCCACCACCATTTACTCATATTTATTTTTTTTTACAAAAAACACTTGAAAGAATCATGTGAAAATTACTAGTTTTTTTAAGTGATAGAGGATGAATTTAATATTATTAGTGGAATGTGCTTTTATAATATATGCAAATAAATCACCATTTACTCAAATTTATTACTGAAAATTACTCATTCATAAAATGTAAAATATATAATGTATAATGAAATACATACACAATACATTTAGGCCAAATATAATTTTATTACATGTTACACTGATAACAAAATGGTACAATATGTTAAACAAATCTATGTAAAATTTACAGCAATGTTAATCTCTGATAAAAATTCCTTTATCCATGTCATGGAAAAAACTGACCTGTCAACTTTCCTTTGTAGGAATAGTCACATTTTAGACAATATTTGACAGAATTTGTGTATTGCAAACTTAATATTCATTTCTTTGTAAGTGATTTTAATTTGTGGAATATTTGTATAAATCCAGTTCAGCGATTCTAGATTTTCTAGGCTAGCCATGACTCACTTATCCTCCAAGACAATGCAGAAGTCCTCATGGTTGGTCATCCCTCTGACAGACAGCAATTCTCTGTGCATTCCCACACTGTAAAATAAACATTACGTTTATTATATTGAAATTATGCAGTTGTACATTTCAAATGTTTAAGGTTTACTAAAACACATTAAGGAAATAAATTAATGAAATAAACCATTTCTTTTTATATCTGTGAACAGTAATTCTTCATAATGTTTGAGTAGATGTTGCTGACTGACACAAATACAAAAGTATTTTGACTTATAATGGACAGGGTGTTTAAATGTATACTAGTGTACAGACATTTATAAAAACATACCATGTTTATACAAGGAATAGTGCATTCAACAGTGTAATGCTTGAGCTATATATTTTTTTGTAAGCATGCAAAAATATAAAATGCAGTTTTCTGAAGATCATAAATATCTGAAACAGTTTGAGACACTTACATTGCACTCCTGGATGAGCTCTTCCTCTTATTCATACAGATAAACCAGCAACAGAGGATGACATCTCTCGATTCATCCCTGATTTAATGTGAGGTCTGATGCAAAAAAGTGTAGAAATTAGTAATAATAATAATAATAATACTACACAAATAACATTATTAAAAATACCTGATGTATGGCACCCATTCTCTTTATCAAAATCTGCCTCAATAAACTGCTCCTCTTTAGTGGGAAAACTCTGCAAACGTTTTCTTCATTAAACTGAAAAATGAAGCAAACAAATATTAGTATTTATGTACAGTATTATATATAAACAGTTCTTTACATTACATCAGCAATGCTGTAAAAGGATCCTTATGAAATGGAAAAGCACTAGCTGTACATAAACCCCATTGAATAGCTAGCTAACTTAGCTTAGCTTAGATTTACCACTTAACAAGCTCACTGTTGTTCGTCTGCTTAACTGTTGCCTGATCGTTGCTGTTAAATATTACGATGCAAATAATTTGTTCAACTTCATTATATAATTCAGAATGAACATTGAAGCAAATCAATTTCAAATAGGAATGGGTGGTTAAAAATACCCGTGTATCCCTATATACATCATATGGCAAAAACTAAGCTCCTGAACAAGTTTGAACAGCATGTGTCTTTCCTGAAAGAGCTTAGGCTACTTAAGACAATAAAATGATAAACTGTAAATGATAAAATGCTTACCTCTTAACATGCTCGCTGTTGATCTGCTCCTTCAAAATGTCGTCTGATCACTGCCGTTGTTGAGATTCAAATGCAAACATCTCAATCAAATCCACATAATTGAGTGAATTTTCTTAAAATAAACGTGAAGCCATCTTTCCTCAATTTTATTAGCTTAACTGGTTTCTCAAATTAAGCTTAATAATTGCACTAGTTTGCTTAAAAAAATAAGTAAAATTAAAATCTTAGTTATATTAGCGAAATCTCCTTAATATTTTATAATAAATCCAGAATATCAATTTTTTAAAGAAAATATGCTCATTGTTTTTAATGACCACATTAATTTTTTTAATGAAAATTACAAGCCTCAAGATTCATTTTTTACAGTGTATAACAGAATTGGCAAGAAGACACTAGCCTGGGATTGATCAACCAGAGCTGATCGCCTCAGACGAGGGTGTCTAGTGTTTAAAGAGTCGAAACACCCGATGACTCTGAGGTACACTACTGATGAAGTGTCTTAAACATTTCCCTCTCACAACTGGTCTTGAGGGAGTAAGAAGAAGAAGAGAAACAAACCCCAACCCTCACCCAATCGATCCCGACAGCGTCCAAAAACACCAAACCCAAAAACACCAAAACCAAAAACAAAAATCAACAACACAAAAACACGTCCTCATCAAGCCGTAAGCCCGAAGCCCAGACAAGGCCAACCTCCTACACGGGAGGTAGAAGATCAATGCTCTTATGGTATATAGTCAGACAAGCGTGGGCCCGTGCACGCAGCCTCAATCTCCCTACCTCAAACCGCCCTAGACAAAGAAGATACAAGTAAACCAGCGAAGATAGCATAAGGAGTGGTGAAACGTCTTACTATAACATACAAACAGTCAATAAAATAAACAGACAATAAAGTTAACCAACACCACAACTACACCAATCGGACAACCTCGTTTCAACAATTGGATCTTCTGGAAACTTCTAAAAACTTGGACCTCTACGGAAAAAATAACTTCAACTAAACCTTCACCCTGCACTCAAACCCTAAAACCAACCGTCAGTTACCAAAGGGTACAGTCCTTCATGCCAAGTAATCTCGGGCAGGACAACCCACAAAAACGTCTTACTATAACATACAAACAGCCGAAATCTTTAAATAAGGCACAAAACAGTCAAACAAACAGAAATGCACAAATCTTCCCTCAAAATAAGTTAAGAAATAAGCAAACGAGTCAATAAATAAATAGACAATAAAGTTAAGGCAACAGATGGAATACCAAAAACAAACAACAAGCCATACAAAGAAGACAAGAGTAAGAAGAAGGGCAAGAAGATGAAGAAAAAGAAGAAAACCGAACTCTCCCGAAAAAGAGTGAAGATGCAAGTTAAACAAACAAGTGAAGATATCGTAAGGAGTAGTGGAACACCTCAATATAACATAAAAACAGTCAAAATCCTTAAATAAGGCATAAAACAGTCAAACAAAAAGGCACAAGTTATCCCTCAAAATAAGTCGAGAAACACGCAACAAGTCAATAAATAAACAGACAATAAAGTTAAAGCAACAGAATGAATACTAAAAAACATCTGAAGCAATTACAATCCTCAAACAAGGGCCTCAACCAAACCGCACCTTCTCGATCATGGTGTCTCCCCTGCCGGGTTACCATCCTGGAGAATACTGCGCTCAAACACCCAGTCGGCATCTTTTCTGCCTTTCTCCTCAGGGTCAATGCTCCCAACAGTTGTCCCCGGGGAGGAGGATGTCGGTTTGATTCTCGCATTGCCCCTAGAGGAGAAAACGGGTAGCAGCTTGTTATATTTTACCAAATATGACTGCCAGTCTGAACCTCGACCTCGGGTGACCGGGGTAACCTTGCGGTGTTGGCATAAGGTCACTTGGGGGAGTGGTGAGTATTCAGCCCCCCCTGAGTCCACTTGGACAGCACGCAGGGGACGGTGGCCTGGGGCAAACAGGCCTTAATTGAAGCCCAATTTTCTACTGGTGATTAGCACCTCCACACAACGAGCACATTGGGCACCAACACCACCTACACCAGTCATCTTACCAATTGGATCTTTTGGAAACTTCTAAAATCTCGGACCTCTCAGGAAAAATAAATTTCAACTCAACCGTCACTAACTAAAGGGTACAGTCCGTTAGGCCAAGTAATTTCGGGCAGGACAACCCACGGTCAAACCCTAAACCCAACCGTCAGTAACCAAAGGGTACAGTCCGTTATGCCAAGTAATTTCGTTATGCCAAGTTATTTCGGCCAGGACAACCCACACCAAACCCTAAACCCAACCGTCAGTAACCATAGGGTACAGTCCGTTATGCCAAGTAATTTCGTTATGCCAAGTAATTTCAGGCAGGACCACCCACGTCAAACCCTAAACCCAACCGTCAGTAACCAAAGGGTACAGTCCTTCACGCCAAGCAATTTCGTTAATGCCAAGTAAGTTCGGCCAGGACCACCCACACCAAACCCTGAACCCAACCGTCAGTAACCAAAGGGTACAGTCCTTCACGCCAAGCAATTTCGTTAATGCCAAGTAATTTCGGCCAGGACCACCCACACCAAACCCTAAACCCAACCACTCGTGACCAAAGGGCATAACCCTAACCCAGTCGTAACCCTAAACGTGTGGAAAAACACAAAAAACCCCTAAAACACCTAACTTGGACCAAAAAAAAAAACACCAGAACCCAAAATAAACAGATTGAGGATCTGGTCAAACCCCTATAATAGAATTGGCAAGAAGACACTAGCCTGGGATTGATCAACCAGAGCTGATCGCCTCAGACGAGGGTGTCTAGTGTTTAAAGAGTCGAAACACCCGATGAATCTGAGGTACACTACTGATGAAGTGTCTTAAACATTTCCCTCTCACAACTGGTCTTGAGGGAGTAAGAAGAAGAAGAGAAACTAACCCCAACCCTCACCCAATCGATATAATATATATAAATATAAAATAAATATAAATATATTTGTATGTGTTCATACATGTTCATTTATTTAATTATTCAATACGATTACAGACGTTACAGTAGGCATTGATCTGCAGTTATTATCAACTCGTGTAGAAATGTTTATTACTAACTTTTCAATGAACATGAGTATTTATGCGTGTAAAGCATCTGTTTTGTGAGAAGTGCTTCTCATATGATATGTAAGTGACCCATACAGCTGTATTGTAGACATTTCCTCGAGCGAGAATGACATCGACTAAAACTTTCTGTCATACACCACGCCCACCAAAAGGGTACCCTTGTTAGTGGAAACGCAAGCCTGATAAAGGTGACCCCGTACCGAACCGAACCGTACCGTACCAGTCAGTGAAAACGAGCCACAAGTGACTACTGTTGGATGACCATTGACTCTGTGCCTTTTTTTTTTTTTTTTTTTTTTTTTTTGTCTTTTCTTACGCCCCCCCTCTCTTTCTTGTAGGGTGAGCTGAATCGGCTTGACTTTGCACAGGCACACTCGTGCAACTCGGTTTTGGTAAAAGCATGTGCGCACTGTAAGGATGGCTATATCTCTCTATAATATTAAACCCTGAAAACGGTTATGGAGCTCCACACGAGACAAGACCACGAGAATGGTCAAGCACTAAAACAATAAACTTTCTAATCTGAGAAGAAGATCAGCTAGGAAACCAGTTGTTCGGGTTGTCTCGATCATGCATCCTGAGCCCCCCTCTTTGCCCTGGAGTTTACTGTCTGAAAACTGCTGTGAAATTCTCTAAAGATCAGACCACGAGAACTAACATGCTGTAAAACAATAAACTTTATAATCT
>NC_079440.1:116937-126937 GCF_903798145.1 Danio aesculapii
ATGTCCACAGACAGCCTAATAAGCTACAGGTGGGATGTCCACAGACAGCCTAATAAGCTACAGGTGGGATGTCCACAGACAGCCTAATAAGCTACAGGTGGGATGTCCACAGACAGCCTAATAAGCTACAGGTGGGATGTCCACAGACAGCCTAATAAGCTACAGGTGGGATGTCCACAGACAGCCTAATAAGCTACAGGTGGGATGTCCACAGACAGCCTAATAAGCTACAGGTGGGATGTCCACAGACAGCCTAATAAGCTACAGGTGGGATGTCCACAGACAGCCTAATAAGCTACAGGTGGGATGTCCACAGACAGCTTCATAAGCTACAGGTGGGATGTCCACAGGCAGCCTAATAAGCTACAGGTGGGATGTCCACAGACAGCTTCATAAGCTACAGGTGGGATGTCCACAGGCAGCCTGATAAGCTACAGGTGGGATGTCCACAGACAGCTAAATAAGTTATAGGTGGGATGTCCACAGACAGCCTAATAAGCTACAGGTGAGGTGAATCGGCTTGACTTAACCAAAAAGAGGACTAACCCACCACCCCTAACCCTCAAGCTCTAAACGCGATACCAATCCTAATACCTCACCCTAGACCAACCCTACACCCCAACCCTGAACCCCAAATCCTAACCCCACCCCTGAACCCCAATTCCTAACCCCAACCCTGAACCGCAATTCTGAACCCCCATATCCCCTACTGAATCCTAACCCTCGACCCTAGCCAACGAGCATTGACTCTGTGACCCCTCTCTCTTTCTCTCTCTCGGTCTTGTAGGGTGAGCTGAATCGGCTTGACTTTTACCAAAACCGAGGAAATCCATCCTAGCCAGAGAGCAAGAAAGCTATCCCCCGTGTGAGGGTTGGAAGAGTGTGCCTCTGCGCAGCATGTGCGCTGTTCCAGGGAGCAAGACAAGGCCCTGCATCCTCCAATGGCCCGGTTCCACTGAGTGGTACGGTTCGGTTTGGTACGCTTTTATGGTCGTTTCCACTGTCAAAAAGCGTACCGAACCGTACCGTACCACTTTTCCGAAACACGAGAAAGGGTCCCAAAAGGCAGAGCCACACGCGCAGCTGAACGCTATTGGTTTACAGATACGTCATTCGCTTATGCAACAAGCCAGAATGAAAACAAAAAACCCGCCATGTTTGAAATACACAGCCGAGAGATCACAGCGGAATTATAAATACATATAGCAACGAGCCATGGTCGATCTGGGCTCAAACAAACCCTGTCGTCGTGTGGATGAACAGCCACACGTAGTTTTTTTTTACGAGCCAGTCTGAGGCGCGAGCGGTTTCGCTTTCTTGCTAGCGCTCGTCCAACATTATATCTGAAATAACAAACTTCTTGAGCTGATGATAATAACCTGGGCTTGATTATTGACGTGCTTTTGAAACCCGATCCTGTCAGACACTGTTTCTTCACGCTTCACTCTCGCGCTTGTCAAAGGAGAAGGCGGAAAAAAGGAGCACATTATTTCTCAGCAAACATGAACAAAATGCCATGATTATCTTCACATTTTGGACTAATATGAACCGGGAATGACGGACTTACTCTCTAACGGAGGCTACATGTGCTGCTGAAGATTACAAACACAGATGAGAGGTTTTCACCGACTAGGCTATATTTGTATGTGTTCATACATGTTCATTTATTTAATTACTCAATACGATTACAGACGTTACAGTAGGCATTGATCTGCAGTTATTATCAACTCATGTTCATTGAAAAGTTAGTAATAAACATTTCTACACGAGTATTTATGCGTGTAAAGCATCTGTTTTGTGAGAAGTGCTTCTCATATGATATGTAAGTGACCCATACAGCTTTATTGTAGACATTTCCTCGAGCGAGAATGACGTCGACTAAAACTTTCTGTCATACACCACGCCCACCAAAAGGGTACCCTTGTTAGTGGAAACGCACGCCTGATAAGGGTGACCCCGTACCGAACCGTACCGTACCAGTCAGCACCAAACCCTAAACCCAACCGTCAGTAACCAAAGGGTACAGTCCTTCACGCCAAGCAATTTCGTTAATGCCAAGTTATTTCGGCCAGGACGACCCACACCAAACCCTAAACCCAACCGTCAGTAACCATAGGGTACATTCCGTTATGCCAAGTAATTTCGTTATGCCAAGTAATTTCAGGCAGGACCACCCACGTCAAACCCTAAACCCAACCGTCAGTAACCAAAGGGTACAGTCCTTCACGCCAAGCAATTTCGTTAATGCCAAGTAAGTTCGGCCAGGACCACCCACACCAAACCCTAAACCCAACCGTCAGTAACCAAAGGGTACAGTCCTTCACGCCAAGCAATTTCGTTAATGCCAAGTAAGTTCGGCCAGGACCACCCACACCAAACCCTAAACCCAACCGTCAGTAACCAAAGGGTACAGTCCTTCACGCCAAGCAATTTCGTTAATGCCAAGTAAGTTCGGCCAGGACCACCCACACCAAACCCTAAACCCAACCGTCAGTAACCAAAGGGTACAGTCCGTCACGCCAAGTAATTTCGGGCAGGACAACCCACAAAAAACGTCTTACTATAACATACAAACAGTCGAAATCTTTAAATAAGGCACAAAACAGTCAAACAAACAGAAATGCACAAATTTTCCTTCCAAAAATAAGCTAAGAAACAAGCAAACGAGTCAATAAATCAACAGACAATAAAGTTAACCAACACCACAACTACACCAATCGGACAACCTCGTTTCAACAATTGGATCTTCTGGAAACTTCTAAAAACTTGGACCTCTACGGAAAAAAATAACTTCAACTAAACCTTCACCCTGCACTCAAACCCTAAAACCAACTGTCGGTTACCAAAGGGTACAGTCCTTCATGCCAAGTAATCTCGGGCAGGACAACCCACAAAAACGTCTTACTATAACATACAAACAGCTGAAATCTTTAAATAAGGCACAAAACAGTCAAACAAACAGAAATGCACAAATCTTCCCTCAAAATAAGTTAAGAAATAAGCAAACGAGTCAATAAATAAATAGACAATAAAGTTAAGGCAACAGATGGAATACCAAAAACAAACAACAAGCCATACAAAGAAGACAGAAGAGCAAGAAGAAGAGCAAGAAGATGAAGAAAAAGAAGAAAACCGAACTCTCCCGAAAAAGAGTGAAGATGCAAGTTAAACAAACAAGTGAAGATATCGTAAGGAGTAGTGGAACACCTCAATATAACATAAAAACAGTCAAAATCCTTACCTAAGGCATAAAACAGTCAAACAAAAAGGCACAAGTTATCCCTCAAAATAAGTCGAGAAACACGCAACAAGTCAATAAATAAACAGACAATAAAGTTAAAGCAACAGAATGAATACTAAAAAACATCTGAAGCAATTACAATCCTCAAACAAGGGCCTCAACCAAACCGCACCTTCTCGATCATGGTGTCTCCCCTGCCAGGTTACCATCCTGGAGAATACTGCGCTCAAACACCCAGTCGGCAGCTTTTCTGCCTTTCTCCTCGGGGTCAATGCTCCCAACAGTTGTCCCCGGGGAGGAGGATGTCGGTTTGATTCTCGCATTGCCCCTAGAGGAGAAAACGGGTAGAAGCTTGTTATATTTCATCAAATATGACCGCCAGTCTGAACCTCGACCTCGGGTGACCTGGGTAACCTTGCGGTGTTGGCAAAAGGTCACTTGGGGGAGTGGTGAGTATTCAGCCCCCCTGAGTCCACTTGGACAGCACGCAGGGGACGGTGGCCTGGGGCAAACAGGCCTTAATTGAAGCCCAATTTTCTACTGGTGATTAGCACCTCCACACAACGAGCGCATTGGGCACCAACACCACCTACACCAGTCATTTTACCAATTGGATCTTTTGGAAACTTCTAAAATCTCGGACCTCTCAGGAAAAATAAATTTCAACTAAACCTTTACCCTGCACTCAAACCCTAAACTCAACCGTCACTAACGAAAGGGTACAGTCCGTTAGGCCAAGTAATTTCGGGCAGGACAACCCACGTCAAACCCTAAACCCAACCGTCAGTAACCAAAGGGTACAGTCCTTCACGCCAAGCAATTTCGTTATGCCAAGTTATTTCGGCCAGGACAACCCACACCAAACCCTAAACCCAACCGTCAGTAACCATAGGGTACAGTCCGTTATGCCAAGTAATTTCGTTATGCCAAGTAATTTCAGGCAGGACCACCCACGTCAAACCCTAAACCCAACCGTCAGTAACCATAGGGTACAGTCCGTTATGCCAAGTAATTTCGTTATGCCAAGTAATTTCAGGCAGGACCACCCACGTCAAACCCTAAACCCAACCGTCAGTAACCAAAGGGTACAGTCCTTCACGCCAAGCAATTTCGTTAATGCCAAGTAATTTTGGCCAGGACGACCCACACCAAACCCTAACCCCAACCAGTCAGTAACCAAAGGGTACAGTCTGTTAGACCAAGTAATTTCGGGCAGGACAACCCACACCAAACCCTAAACCCAACCACTCGTGACCAAAGGGCATAACCCTAACCAAGTCGTAACCATAAACGTGTGGAAAAACACAAAATACCCCTAAAACACCTAACTTGGACCAAAAAAAAAAAAAACACCAGAACCCAAAATAAACAGATTGAGGATCTGGTCAAACCCCTACACTGTA
Organism: Danio aesculapii; assembly: GCF_903798145.1. Taxonomy (NCBI): domain Eukaryota; kingdom Metazoa; phylum Chordata; class Actinopteri; order Cypriniformes; family Danionidae; genus Danio; species Danio aesculapii. Next base: position 121,582 of record NC_079440.1, read on the forward strand.
AAAAATCTTATGTGCTATTTACAAAAAAAAATTGTGGTAACACTATTGCACGTATTATTTTTAAGTAAATTTCAAGACTTGATTTTTTTTAGCAAAAACCACTTGAATGAATCATGTGAAAATTACTAAATGTTTTGAGTGATAAATGAAGATTTTAATATTATTAGCGGAATGTGCCTTTATAATTTAAGCTAATCCACCACCATTTACTCATATTTATTTTTTTTTACAAAAAACACTTGAAAGAATCATGTGAAAATTACTAGTTTTTTTAAGTGATAGAGGATGAATTTAATATTATTAGTGGAATGTGCTTTTATAATATATGCAAATAAATCACCATTTACTCAAATTTATTACTGAAAATTACTCATTCATAAAATGTAAAATATATAATGTATAATGAAATACATACACAATACATTTAGGCCAAATATAATTTTATTACATGTTACACTGATAACAAAATGGTACAATATGTTAAACAAATCTATGTAAAATTTACAGCAATGTTAATCTCTGATAAAAATTCCTTTATCCATGTCATGGAAAAAACTGACCTGTCAACTTTCCTTTGTAGGAATAGTCACATTTTAGACAATATTTGACAGAATTTGTGTATTGCAAACTTAATATTCATTTCTTTGTAAGTGATTTTAATTTGTGGAATATTTGTATAAATCCAGTTCAGCGATTCTAGATTTTCTAGGCTAGCCATGACTCACTTATCCTCCAAGACAATGCAGAAGTCCTCATGGTTGGTCATCCCTCTGACAGACAGCAATTCTCTGTGCATTCCCACACTGTAAAATAAACATTACGTTTATTATATTGAAATTATGCAGTTGTACATTTCAAATGTTTAAGGTTTACTAAAACACATTAAGGAAATAAATTAATGAAATAAACCATTTCTTTTTATATCTGTGAACAGTAATTCTTCATAATGTTTGAGTAGATGTTGCTGACTGACACAAATACAAAAGTATTTTGACTTATAATGGACAGGGTGTTTAAATGTATACTAGTGTACAGACATTTATAAAAACATACCATGTTTATACAAGGAATAGTGCATTCAACAGTGTAATGCTTGAGCTATATATTTTTTTGTAAGCATGCAAAAATATAAAATGCAGTTTTCTGAAGATCATAAATATCTGAAACAGTTTGAGACACTTACATTGCACTCCTGGATGAGCTCTTCCTCTTATTCATACAGATAAACCAGCAACAGAGGATGACATCTCTCGATTCATCCCTGATTTAATGTGAGGTCTGATGCAAAAAAGTGTAGAAATTAGTAATAATAATAATAATAATACTACACAAATAACATTATTAAAAATACCTGATGTATGGCACCCATTCTCTTTATCAAAATCTGCCTCAATAAACTGCTCCTCTTTAGTGGGAAAACTCTGCAAACGTTTTCTTCATTAAACTGAAAAATGAAGCAAACAAATATTAGTATTTATGTACAGTATTATATATAAACAGTTCTTTACATTACATCAGCAATGCTGTAAAAGGATCCTTATGAAATGGAAAAGCACTAGCTGTACATAAACCCCATTGAATAGCTAGCTAACTTAGCTTAGCTTAGATTTACCACTTAACAAGCTCACTGTTGTTCGTCTGCTTAACTGTTGCCTGATCGTTGCTGTTAAATATTACGATGCAAATAATTTGTTCAACTTCATTATATAATTCAGAATGAACATTGAAGCAAATCAATTTCAAATAGGAATGGGTGGTTAAAAATACCCGTGTATCCCTATATACATCATATGGCAAAAACTAAGCTCCTGAACAAGTTTGAACAGCATGTGTCTTTCCTGAAAGAGCTTAGGCTACTTAAGACAATAAAATGATAAACTGTAAATGATAAAATGCTTACCTCTTAACATGCTCGCTGTTGATCTGCTCCTTCAAAATGTCGTCTGATCACTGCCGTTGTTGAGATTCAAATGCAAACATCTCAATCAAATCCACATAATTGAGTGAATTTTCTTAAAATAAACGTGAAGCCATCTTTCCTCAATTTTATTAGCTTAACTGGTTTCTCAAATTAAGCTTAATAATTGCACTAGTTTGCTTAAAAAAATAAGTAAAATTAAAATCTTAGTTATATTAGCGAAATCTCCTTAATATTTTATAATAAATCCAGAATATCAATTTTTTAAAGAAAATATGCTCATTGTTTTTAATGACCACATTAATTTTTTTAATGAAAATTACAAGCCTCAAGATTCATTTTTTACAGTGTATAACAGAATTGGCAAGAAGACACTAGCCTGGGATTGATCAACCAGAGCTGATCGCCTCAGACGAGGGTGTCTAGTGTTTAAAGAGTCGAAACACCCGATGACTCTGAGGTACACTACTGATGAAGTGTCTTAAACATTTCCCTCTCACAACTGGTCTTGAGGGAGTAAGAAGAAGAAGAGAAACAAACCCCAACCCTCACCCAATCGATCCCGACAGCGTCCAAAAACACCAAACCCAAAAACACCAAAACCAAAAACAAAAATCAACAACACAAAAACACGTCCTCATCAAGCCGTAAGCCCGAAGCCCAGACAAGGCCAACCTCCTACACGGGAGGTAGAAGATCAATGCTCTTATGGTATATAGTCAGACAAGCGTGGGCCCGTGCACGCAGCCTCAATCTCCCTACCTCAAACCGCCCTAGACAAAGGCTAAGATACAAGTAAACCAGCGAAGATAGCATAAGGAGTGGTGAAACGTCTTACTATAACATACAAACAGTCAATAAAATAAACAGACAATAAAGTTAACCAACACCACAACTACACCAATCGGACAACCTCGTTTCAACAATTGGATCTTCTGGAAACTTCTAAAAACTTGGACCTCTACGGAAAAAATAACTTCAACTAAACCTTCACCCTGCACTCAAACCCTAAAACCAACCGTCAGTTACCAAAGGGTACAGTCCTTCATGCCAAGTAATCTCGGGCAGGACAACCCACAAAAACGTCTTACTATAACATACAAACAGCCGAAATCTTTAAATAAGGCACAAAACAGTCAAACAAACAGAAATGCACAAATCTTCCCTCAAAATAAGTTAAGAAATAAGCAAACGAGTCAATAAATAAATAGACAATAAAGTTAAGGCAACAGATGGAATACCAAAAACAAACAACAAGCCATACAAAGAAGACAAGAGTAAGAAGAAGGGCAAGAAGATGAAGAAAAAGAAGAAAACCGAACTCTCCCGAAAAAGAGTGAAGATGCAAGTTAAACAAACAAGTGAAGATATCGTAAGGAGTAGTGGAACACCTCAATATAACATAAAAACAGTCAAAATCCTTAAATAAGGCATAAAACAGTCAAACAAAAAGGCACAAGTTATCCCTCAAAATAAGTCGAGAAACACGCAACAAGTCAATAAATAAACAGACAATAAAGTTAAAGCAACAGAATGAATACTAAAAAACATCTGAAGCAATTACAATCCTCAAACAAGGGCCTCAACCAAACCGCACCTTCTCGATCATGGTGTCTCCCCTGCCGGGTTACCATCCTGGAGAATACTGCGCTCAAACACCCAGTCGGCATCTTTTCTGCCTTTCTCCTCAGGGTCAATGCTCCCAACAGTTGTCCCCGGGGAGGAGGATGTCGGTTTGATTCTCGCATTGCCCCTAGAGGAGAAAACGGGTAGCAGCTTGTTATATTTTACCAAATATGACTGCCAGTCTGAACCTCGACCTCGGGTGACCGGGGTAACCTTGCGGTGTTGGCATAAGGTCACTTGGGGGAGTGGTGAGTATTCAGCCCCCCCTGAGTCCACTTGGACAGCACGCAGGGGACGGTGGCCTGGGGCAAACAGGCCTTAATTGAAGCCCAATTTTCTACTGGTGATTAGCACCTCCACACAACGAGCACATTGGGCACCAACACCACCTACACCAGTCATCTTACCAATTGGATCTTTTGGAAACTTCTAAAATCTCGGACCTCTCAGGAAAAATAAATTTCAACTCAACCGTCACTAACTAAAGGGTACAGTCCGTTAGGCCAAGTAATTTCGGGCAGGACAACCCACGGTCAAACCCTAAACCCAACCGTCAGTAACCAAAGGGTACAGTCCGTTATGCCAAGTAATTTCGTTATGCCAAGTTATTTCGGCCAGGACAACCCACACCAAACCCTAAACCCAACCGTCAGTAACCATAGGGTACAGTCCGTTATGCCAAGTAATTTCGTTATGCCAAGTAATTTCAGGCAGGACCACCCACGTCAAACCCTAAACCCAACCGTCAGTAACCAAAGGGTACAGTCCTTCACGCCAAGCAATTTCGTTAATGCCAAGTAAGTTCGGCCAGGACCACCCACACCAAACCCTGAACCCAACCGTCAGTAACCAAAGGGTACAGTCCTTCACGCCAAGCAATTTCGTTAATGCCAAGTAATTTCGGCCAGGACCACCCACACCAAACCCTAAACCCAACCACTCGTGACCAAAGGGCATAACCCTAACCCAGTCGTAACCCTAAACGTGTGGAAAAACACAAAAAACCCCTAAAACACCTAACTTGGACCAAAAAAAAAAACACCAGAACCCAAAATAAACAGATTGAGGATCTGGTCAAACCCCTATAATAGAATTGGCAAGAAGACACTAGCCTGGGATTGATCAACCAGAGCTGATCGCCTCAGACGAGGGTGTCTAGTGTTTAAAGAGTCGAAACACCCGATGAATCTGAGGTACACTACTGATGAAGTGTCTTAAACATTTCCCTCTCACAACTGGTCTTGAGGGAGTAAGAAGAAGAAGAGAAACTAACCCCAACCCTCACCCAATCGATATAATATATATAAATATAAAATAAATATAAATATATTTGTATGTGTTCATACATGTTCATTTATTTAATTATTCAATACGATTACAGACGTTACAGTAGGCATTGATCTGCAGTTATTATCAACTCGTGTAGAAATGTTTATTACTAACTTTTCAATGAACATGAGTATTTATGCGTGTAAAGCATCTGTTTTGTGAGAAGTGCTTCTCATATGATATGTAAGTGACCCATACAGCTGTATTGTAGACATTTCCTCGAGCGAGAATGACATCGACTAAAACTTTCTGTCATACACCACGCCCACCAAAAGGGTACCCTTGTTAGTGGAAACGCAAGCCTGATAAAGGTGACCCCGTACCGAACCGAACCGTACCGTACCAGTCAGTGAAAACGAGCCACAAGTGACTACTGTTGGATGACCATTGACTCTGTGCCTTTTTTTTTTTTTTTTTTTTTTTTTTTGTCTTTTCTTACGCCCCCCCTCTCTTTCTTGTAGGGTGAGCTGAATCGGCTTGACT
>NC_079440.1:134042-166602 GCF_903798145.1 Danio aesculapii
TCTCCTCTAAGGTCTCCTCCGAAGACGTCTGAGGAAGCGCTCAAAACCAAAGTCCACGAAGTTTCGCCTTCGCCGAAACCTCGATGGCAGGTCAGAGGAAATGGGGGTGTTCCGGGCTGAGAAGTCGACCCGCTCCCGTGTCCCAGTAACACAAAGTGTCCTAGCACTCGGTCTTGTGCATGGCCGTAGACATGTAGAGAGCTGTCCCCATGCGCACCCCGGTGCACGTGTTCTGCCAGGGCCAAGCGAGCCTTCGACAGATCCGCCATTTTGCGTTCGAGCCTTGAACGAGCCTTTTTATGAGAGTGAGGTCGGTCGGCATTACTTTGCAAAAAGAAATAAACATTTTTAAATACTAAAAAAAAAAGAAAATGTTAAGAAAGATGACACAACCCACCCACCCTCCACAACCAGCCTAATAAGCTGCAGGTGGGATGTCCACAGGCAGTTGAACAAGTTATAGGCGGGATGTCCACAGACAGCCTAATAAGCTACAGGTGGGATGTCCACAGACAGCCTAATAAGCTACAGGTGGGATGTCCACAGACAGCTAAATAAGTAATAGGTGGGATGTCCACAGACAGCTCAATAAGTAATAGGCGGGATGTCCACAGACAGCCTAATAAGCTACAGGTGGGATGTCCACAGACAGCCTAATAAGCTACAGGTGGGATGTCCACAGACATCTAAACAAGTTATAGGCGGGATGTCCACAGACAGCCTAATAAGCTACAGGTGGATGTCCACAGACAGCTAAACAAGTTATAGGTGGGATGTCCACAGACAGCCTAATAAGCTACAGGTGGGATGTCCACAGACAGCCTAATAAGCTACAGGTGGGATGTCCACAGACAGCCTAATAAGCTACAGGTGGGATGTCCACAGACAGCCTAATAAGCTACAGGTGGGATGTCCACAGACAGCCTAATAAGCTACAGGTGGGATGTCCACAGACAGCCTAATAAGCTACAGGTGGGATGTCCACAGACAGCCTAATAAGCTACAGGTGGGATGTCCACAGACAGCTTCATAAGCTACAGGTGGGATGTCCACAGGACAGCCTAATAAGCTACAGGTGGGATGTCCACAGACAGCCTAATAAGCTACAGGTGGGATGTCCACAGACAGCCTAATAAGCTACAGGTGGGATGTCCACAGACAGCCTAATAAGCTACAGGTGGGATGTCCACAGACAGCCTAATAAGCTACAGGTGGGATGTCCACAGACAGCCTAATAAGCTACAGGTGGGATGTCCACAGACAGCCTAATAAGCTACAGGTGGGATGTCCACAGACAGCCTAATAAGCTACAGGTGGGATGTCCACAGACAGCCTAATAAGCTACAGGTGGGATGTCCACAGACAGCCTAATAAGCTACAGGTGGGATGTCCACAGACAGCCTAATAAGCTACAGGTGGGATGTCCACAGACAGCTTCATAAGCTACAGGTGGGATGTCCACAGGCAGCCTAATAAGCTACAGGTGGGATGTCCACAGACAGCTTCATAAGCTACAGGTGGGATGTCCACAGGCAGCCTGATAAGCTACAGGTGGATGTCCACAGACAGCTAAATAAGTTATAGGTGGGATGTCCACAGACAGCCTAATAAGCTACAGGTGAGGTGAATCGGCTTGACTTAACCAAAAAGAGGACTAACCCACCACCCTAACCCTCAAGCTCTAAACGCGATACCAATCCTAATACCTCACCCTAGACCAACCCTACACCCCAACCCTGAACCCCAAATCCTAACCCCACCCCTGAACCCCAATTCCTAACCCCAACCCTGAACCGCAATTCTGAACCCCCATATCCCCTACTGAATCCTAACCCTCGACCCTAGCCAACGAGCATTGACTCTGTGACCCCTCTCTCTTTCTCTCTCTCGGTCTTGTAGGGTGAGCTGAATCGGCTTGACTTTTACCAAAACCGAGGAAATCCATCCTAGCCAGAGAGCAAGAAAGCTATCCCCCGTGTGAGGGTTGGAAGAGTGTGCCTCTGCGCAGCATGTGCGCTGTTCCAGGGAGCAAGACAAGGCCCTGCATCCTCCAATGGCCCGGTTCCACTGAGTGGTACGGTTCGGTTTGGTACGCTTTTATGGTCGTTTCCACTGTCAAAAAGCGTACCGAACCGTACCGTACCACTTTTCCGGCACCCTTTCGAAAGGGTACCAAACACGAGAAAGGGTCCCAAAAGGCAGAGCCACACGCGCAGCTGAACGCTATTGGTTTACAGATACGTCATTCGCTTATGCAACAAGCCAGAATGAAAACAAAAAACCCGCCATGTTTGAAATACACAGCCGAGAGATCACAGCGGAATTATAAATACATATAGCAACGAGCCATGGTCGATCTGGGCTCAAACAAACCCTGTCGTCGTGTGGATGAACAGCCACACGTAGTTTTTTTTTACGAGCCAGTCTGAGGCGCGAGCGGTTTCGCTTTCTTGCTAGCGCTCGTCCAACATTATATCTGAAATAACAAACTTCTTGAGCTGATGATAATAACCTGGGCTTGATTATTGACGTGCTTTTGAAACCCGATCCTGTCAGACACTGTTTCTTCACGCTTCACTCTCGCGCTTGTCAAAGGAGAAGGCGGAAAAAAGGAGCACATTATTTCTCAGCAAACATGAACAAAATGCCATGATTATCTTCACATTTTGGACTAATATGAACCGGGAATGACGGACTTACTCTCTAACGGAGGCTACATGTGCTGCTGAAGATTACAAACACAGATGAGAGGTTTTCACCGACTAGGCTATATTTGTATGTGTTCATACATGTTCATTTATTTAATTACTCAATACGATTACAGACGTTACAGTAGGCATTGATCTGCAGTTATTATCAACTCATGTTCATTGAAAAGTTAGTAATAAACATTTCTACACGAGTATTTATGCGTGTAAAGCATCTGTTTTGTGAGAAGTGCTTCTCATATGATATGTAAGTGACCCATACAGCTTTATTGTAGACATTTCCTCGAGCGAGAATGACGTCGACTAAAACTTTCTGTCATACACCACGCCCACCAAAAGGGTACCCTTGTTAGTGGAAACGCAAGCCTGATAAGGGTGACCCCGTACCGAACCGTACCGTACCAGTCAGCACCAAACCCTAAACCCAACCGTCAGTAACCAAAGGGTACAGTCCTTCACGCCAAGCAATTTCGTTAATGCCAAGTAATTTCGGCCAGGACGACCCACACCAAACCCTAAACCCAACCGTCAGTAACCATAGGGTACAGTCCGTTATGCCAAGTAATTTCGTTATGCCAAGTAATTTCAGGCAGGACCACCCACGTCAAACCCTAAACCCAACCGTCAGTAACCAAAGGGTACAGTCCTTCACGCCAAGCAATTTCGTTAATGCCAAGTAAGTTCGGCCAGGACCACCCACACCAAACCCTAAACCCAACCGTCAGTAACCAAAGGGTACAGTCCTTCACGCCAAGCAATTTCGTTAATGCCAAGTAAGTTCGGCCAGGACCACCCACACCAAACCCTAACCCCAACCGTCAGTAACCAAAGGGTACAGTCTGTTAGACCAAGTAATTTCAGGGCAGGACAACCCACACCAAACCCTAAACCCAACCACTCGTGACCAAAGGGCATAACCCTAACCAAGTCGTAACCATAAACGTGTGGAAAAACACAAAATACCCCTAAAACACCTAACTTGGACCAAAAAAAAAAAACACCAGAACCCAAAATAAACAGATTGAGGATCTGGTCAAACCCCTATAACAGAATTGGCAAGAAGACACTAGCCTGGGATTGATCAACCAGAGCTGATCGCCTCAGACGAGGGTGTCTAGTGTTTAAAGAGTCGAAACACCCGATGACTCTGAGGTACACTACTGATGAAGTGTCTTAAACATTTCCCTCTCACAACTGGTCTTGAGGGAGTAAGAAGAAGAAGAGAAACAAACCCCAACCCTCACCCAATCGATCCCGACAGCGTCCAAAAACACCAAAACCAAACCCAAAAACACCAAAACCAAAAACAAAAATCAACAACACAAAAACACGTCTGGGCTTCGGGCTTACGGCTTGATGAGGACAAGGCCAACCTCCTACACAGGAGGTAGAAGATCAATGCTCTTATGGTGTATAGTCAGACAAGCGTGGGCCCGTGCACGCAGCCTCAATCTCCCTACCTCAAACCGCCCTAGACAAAGTGCTAGGATGGGGGGAGTTGTTGTAATTTTTTCTAAACCTAACCTCGCCAGAGCCATCGGACTTGACATATACCAATTTATGCACAGGATACATCTCAAGGGCACCTATTCATCCTTCCGTATCATTTCGTTAACTTTGACTGGCTCCCCCTGGCTAAGATACAAGTAAACCAGCGAAGATAGCATAAGGAGTAGTGAAACGTCTTACTATAACATACAAACAGTCAATAAAATAAACAGACAATAAAATTAACCAACACCACTTACACCAATCGGACAACCTCGTTTTAACAATTGTATCTTCTGGAAACTTCTAAAAACTTGGACCTCTACGAAAAAATAACTTCAACTAAACCTTCACCCTGCACTCAAACCCTAAAACCAACCGTCAGTTACCAAAGGGTACAATCCTTCATGCCAAGTAATTTCGGGCAGGACAACCCACAAAAAACGTCTTACTATAACATACAAACAGCCGAAATCTTTAAATAAGGCACAAAACAGTCAAACAAACAGAAATGCACAAATTTTCCTTCCAAAAATAAGCTAAGAAACAAGCAAACGAGTCAATAAATCAACAGACAATAAAGTTAACCAACACCACAACTACACCAATCGGACAACCTCGTTTCAACAATTGGATCTTCTGGAAACTTCTAAAAACTTGGACCTCTACGGAAAAAATAACTTCAACTAAACCTTCACCCTGCACTCAAACCCTAAAACCAACCGTCGGTTACCAAAGGGTACAGTCCTTCATGCCAAGTAATCTCGGGCAGGACAACCCACAAAAACGTCTTACTATAACATACAAACAGCCGAAATCTTTAAATAAGGCACAAAACAGTCAAACAAACAGAAATGCACAAATCTTCCCTCAAAATAAGTTAAGAAATAAGCAAACGAGTCAATAAATAAATAGACAATAAAGTTAAGGCAACAGATGGAATACCAAAAACAAACAACAAGCCATACAAAGAAGACAGAAGAGCAAGAAGAAGAGCAAGAAGATGAAGAAAAAGAAGAAAACCGAACTCTCCCGAAAAAGAGTGAAGATGCAAGTTAAACAAACAAGTGAAGATATCGTAAGGTGTAGTGGAACACCTCAATATAACATAAAAACAGTCAAAATCCTTAAATAAGGCATAAAACAGTCAAACAAAAAGGCACAAGTTATCCCTCAAAATAAGTCGAGAAGCACGCAACAAGTCAATAAATAAACAGACAATAAAGTTAAAGCAACAGAATGAATACTAAAAAACATCTGAAGCAATTACAATCCTCAAACAAGGGCCTCAACCAAACCGCACCTTCTCGATCATGGTGTCTCCCCCGCCAGACCTCGATCATGGTGTCTCCCCTGGCAGGTTACCATCCTGGAGAACACTGCGCTCAAACACCCAGTGGGCAGCTTTTCTGCCTTTCCCCTCAGGGTCAATTATCCCAACAGTTGACCTCGGGGAGGGTGATGTCGGTTTGGTTCTTGCATTGCCCCTAGAGGAGAAAGTGGGTAGAAGCTTGTTGTATTTTACCGAATACAACCAACATTATGAAGCTGCAGGCCCGGAGACCCAACCGTACGCTCAGACCTGCTCGCTCAGACCAGCACTTCCAGACCTATCATTTTCTCAGACAGTGCCACCTGCTGTTGGAAAAATTGCCTAGCCTGAATTCAACGATTTATAAATAGTAAATTACACTATTTTTCTACTATAAAATATTCCACTATGATTGAATACATTATTATATAAAATATTAAACATACTAGATTATGATTTAATGCATTAAGTCTGTTGTATTTTAATTAACTGTATTTGTAAATAGATATTGTTCAGTTACTTAAATATTTTCAGTCATTTATTGTTTTTGTTGTTGTTTTTTGTTTTTAAATCATTAAGGATTTATCAAACTCTTTAGTATTGAGTTGAGGGAATGAACATTATCTCTTTATTCACATACAATAAATGATAGTACTCTGAGTAATTTTCTCACACCAAACTTTATTTTTTTATAAATTTTCATGAGGTCCTACAAGTCATCGAGCTGTAAAAAATGCAGAGAAAAATTGTGAAAAACAATACTTGGATTAGTAATGTATTTATTACGTATAAAATAAAATAAAATGCTTTACATTCTTGTTGGGGAGATTTTTCATTTCTCGAGCAATTCTTCTGTTAAATTCCTCAACTTCACTCAAAAAAATAAATGCTGTTGTCAGAAATTGTGTTCAACATAAAAACTTAACAGCTTTTGTACAAAAAAATGTAAACATACCTTGCGTGATAAATGGGGCCCTGGAGGAAGACATCTTCAGCCTCCTGCCAAGACAAGCCTTGTAACTCGGAAATGCCATGAGTTATGGCCTGTACAAACATACAGATAAACCAATTAATAAAATAAAACACACACTGCAGAACATAAGCATGCTCATGTACATACATGTTTTGTGATTACCTCTGGGAGGAGACATCCACAAATGAACTCCACCTCATCATTGAAGGTCAGCTGTGTTTTGGTTTTATTAAGAATTCCTCTGATGTAGTCACAAATGATTGACTGGGACTGCTCATTCTCAATGTAGACAGGCACTTGAGAACGGGGTTTTAGTGGAAACCAATTTGACTTTTTCCCACCGAGTATATCCTTTGGGCCATAGAAGGAAATTATATTTCATATGTAAATGCACAAGTAATTAATTATATTTGGCAAATAATAGTTAAATTGTCACTTGACTATATTTAAGTCAACCATACTCAGAGTCTAGAGGAGTAATTTAAAGTGGAACCATCTATACCACCAAATGCTGCTCAGCTGATTTTGATGTGATAATCAAGTCCACTAATCTTTTGTCATTCCTTTCCCGATCTTGAACTGCTTGGACATGTGCCGGAAGATTGGATGTGGTTTTTCTTTTCACCCTAAAAAGGGGCAGAATCTTTCCATCCAAGACACTTCTTGCCTCCTCAGTCCAGAAAGCAAATTTGTGCCCATAGCTTTTAATAACAAGACAAGACAAAATCCATAATAACTGGTCACCGGTAAGAGAGATTTTAAGTATGTTTTGTTATTCATGTTACAAGTTGTTGTATTGACACAATATAAATTTTTAATTTTACAGATTTACTAGAAAAAAAAAATACTGACATACCCATCAATTTGAAATCGTTCCATGAGTAGAAGGCACCACCACTGACGGATGATAGGCATATCCATCTGAAAGAAAGACTGTTTAGTCTGACAGTTAACCAACATGTTTTTGTTAATACATGATGTTGGGTGTGCTTGCAATAACCATGCCCCTTTTTTTAAAAGATATGTTGCTTAGAAGAAAGCAAGATAATATACACTAAAATAGTTACATTTTAGCTATGATTAAGAAAAGCACCAACAAAATAAAGTTACATAAATAATAAAATAATACCTCCTGGAATTGAAACCCAATGCCACACACCATTGAGAGGGTGTACTGAAAAGAGAGAAGCCACAGTCATTTACAATGTTTACAAAATCTTTAAATCAATTAACTCAATTTATTTCTTACCATGAGTACAAAAACACCACAATCATTCCCTCTTGTCTGACGTGGCAAAGCCTAAAATAGGCAAAGCAAATCAATTTTATTTTAGAATAATGTACAAAAAATGTAATTGTTGTAAATGCCAAATAATAATTTTTTTTTAAGTTGATTCCTCACTGGAAAATCATATCCAGTCTTTTCAGTCCATGTCCCATGATCCACTTGGTAAGCAATTTTCCTGTAAACAAAACATATTAGTAGTAATACTAACAATTACAGCTCACCTCAACTCTAGAACACCATGCATAAAAAAGGCTAGATGAACATAGCCAGAAGTTCAAGAAACGGCTATAGGAACGTAGCCAAAAGTGACAGAACTATAATACACGGTTAGGAAATAAATAGAAATGGCTATAGGAACGTAGCCATATATCACATAAAGGCTGAAACATGTCTTAGTTTATTGATAGACCTAAAAATTGCCCTGTATTCCTCATCTCCAAATCCTGATTCATGCTCTGCGTACAGAGAGTCTAAAAACACCATCTCTCTTCGAAGCGGCATCATTATCTACAATGTTAAAGGTGTAAAAATATTTCATTTGAACATTATTGCTTCTTCCAAGATTTTTCAGTGTTTTATTTTAGAAACACACACATTGCAATACCAATTAATGTATGCACTAGACATTTCAATATTTTCTTACACAGACAACAAAGTGGTCTGGTCCATTGGCATTTGACCATGCTGGAAAGGCTAACAGGTCTTTCAAGTCTGCATCTTCCTAGAATTGATCAGGACAGTTATGTCGTTTAATTTAGGTTGTACTTCTCACACAGTAAATACAGTACATACACGCACCGGTAATCCAGTAACAATGTTGTTAGGAGTTTCTTTCCACACAGGGACAACATAAAAGTCCTCAATGTATATGTCCTTGCCCTACATGAATAAAAAGAAACTGTTGACAATGACATGAACATTTTCGCAGTTTAAATTATTTTTTTTTTTTTTAATTTAGATCAAGTTAAAACAATCTATATAAATATTATGTTTTTATAGTACATACAATTTGTCGAGCCATTTCACAAATAAGCTTCATGCAGGCGTTTCCAATCTGCAATAAATACTTTGATAAGTCAATGTTTTTAATAAAATAAAGTTATAATAAAAAACAGACTGCTTACATGGGAGTCCATGTCCCTCAACAATCCAAGGCTCCAAAATTCTTCTCGAATAAGGCACACTTGCCCCTCCTTCACAATTATTTCACTGCCAGGGCGATTTCGGTCCAGCACATAATCAAGCTGTAATAATAATAACAATAAATATGTGTGTGTGTGTGTGTGTGTGTGTGTGTGCGTTTGTATGTAATGGTAATTGTTCACCAGTTTCTCTTGTAATGGATGACAGGCCCTCTCCCAAGGCTTAGTAGGTTCCAAAAAATTCAGAAGAGTGGTAGATTCACAAGCTGTTTTTTCTGTAATTGGTACTGATGACAGAGGAGATGTGACTGATGTTATGCCTGGTGATGCAGCGGTCGTTTGTAAAGTCACAATATTTTCTGGCAGTGCGGTCAGTGGTCCTTAGAGTACATTAAAGCATCAAAATTAGAAAATAACACAATAATTAGAGAACAGAAACTTGACACTGAGCAACTGGAAAGAACAGTCCCGTTGACTTTCTGCTCGCAGATTACATTTTATACTGGAAACTATGCCACAAGGACACATGATGACAGCCCAACCTCCTGGAACAGACAAAAAAGATAAGCAAATAGTTAAGAAAACATAATCAAATCCCATTAATGACATTGGGACTTAAATGACCATAGGTTATGATGGAGGGCAGTGGCATTAACCTTAACAAAGTATACTTTTAAAAAATTTAAAGATGCAGTGCCTCAGAGATGTAAATACACTCCCCCACACGGAAAGCAACAATACACCCTGGTGTCAGACGAGGCCACCTCCAACACCCCCCAGAGCTGTACAGGGGAAAATTTTTACAGAAAAACACAAATAAACCAATAAAACTGTCATAATTACATCGTAAACACCTAAATAGTAAGTTGTGAATATGAAAAGGAATGTGAATAGTCATGACAGCCGGGTAATGACTTTAATACTGTTATTTTGTTTTAAACTCGCAAATAAAACACAATTACAGCAAAACAAAGAAATAATAGCATCGCCTACATGCAAATTCATCATTATTATATACCCAAATATGAACAAATGTGACGATTTTTTATTATCCCGCATTTGTATTCATTTACGCGAATAAAAGTGAAACAAGATTATAAAACTGCAGGGCATTAAACACACGCGTCTTTAATCTACCGCAAAACACAGAGTAACACAATACAATTTAAAGCACAGATAGCGTGACCGTCTCTCTCGGAACCACAGATGGCGTGACCGCAGTCACATACTGACGTCCTCTGTATAATATAATTTCAAAAAAATATTATTTACAAATTCTAAATCGGGAAATCATATTCACAGCCAACGGCTATCAAAGTAGCCTACACCATTGTTCACGGTCAATTAAACAGTGCTAATGTTGTTTTCAAGTCTAACTTGTCATTTCATACAGAATACTCAAAATAGCGTGGCAAACAATATAAGGACTGTGTCATCAGTTGTAACCTAACAAATGTGCGAATATAAAATCAGCTTTTTCAGTTTGGTAAATGCAGTCTATCACATGAAGTTTATTGATATCAAAGATATGAACAAAATATAAATTTGTTTGGGATTTACTTCTATGAATTAAATCCCTTCAATGGATTGTTCTCTAATTTACATATGTTACTCTGATAATGTTACTGTTAAATATGTGCAATATAAAATGTTTGATTCCTAACCTATTGATCTGTACTACCTTCTGTTTGCGGATTCCTGTCATTGATATATTCGTCCCTACAATTCTTGTGGAGTACATTTGCTTTACTTCAGTACTTTCCCTCTTTTTGTTTTGATTTATTTATTTATTTTGCTCTTAATTATTTTTTACATTTTTTGTTTACAACTTTTTATTTTTAATTTAATTCATAACCCAACGGCTCTTTTAAGAGCCATTTCCCCTGGCAAATATGCATAAAACTGTGCTATGCAAGAATGAATGTGAGCAGTATTTAAAAAACTGCAGTGACAAGTGCCCATTCTGCTCATACACTAGTATGCCACAAATAATGCTTTATCACATCAAAAATCATTTACAGTGGGCAGTACAACATCATGGTGAGTTTAAAGTTTTGCTTTCAACACTTTAGTCTAATTTGTTGTCAAACTAGCCAAAATTGCAAATTGTATTTACATTTGCATTCTTATTTGTAATTATTATTATTATTATTTTTATATTAAGGCTCAGGCAAACTTCATTTTCTACTTAACATGAACCATCATACTTCATAAATCTTGGGTCTTTGTTGCTCAAATAATATAAAATGTGCTTGTCATTCAACTGTCCAAAGGCCAGAGTGAGACACAAGTAAGGTTTATTGTACATAATTTAAAGAATATACATGTTTTTTTATTCTATTTCAGATTTCACAATTGTAAAATGTGGTTTAAATTGTAGAGAAAAATCCCACTTTCACTGCTGCTATTGTTCAGTGATTGTGTTAACTCGGGCAAATTTACTAAACCACATTGCCAGCCAGCATTCCCCATCAACCCATCCTCAGTCATCAGCTGTGCTGCAGACCAAGCCTGAGTCATCATCTGTCCAGGATTCACAACCATCAGTCATCGTCTACCCAGCGGACACAGCCACAGGTGACCTTTGCCATGCAGGCACAGCCTCAGTCATCTGCCCAGCAGACACATGCCCAGGTGACACCAGTCAGGCAGGCACAGCCTCAGTCATCTGCCCAGCAGACACATGCCCAGGTGACACCAGTCAGGCAGGCACAGCCTCAGTCATCTGCCCAGCAGACACATGCCCAGGTGACACCAGTCAGGCAGGCACAAGCCTCAGTCATCTGCCCAGCAGACACATGCCCAGGTGACACCAGTCAGGCAGGCACAGCCTCAGTCATCTGCCCAGCAGACACATGCCCAGGTGACACCAGTCAGGCAGGCACAGCCTCAGTCATCTGCCCAGCAGACACATGCCCAGGTGACACCAGTCAGGCAGGCACAGCCTCAGTCATCTGCCCAGCAGACACATGCCCAGGTGACATCTGTCAAGCAGAAACAGGCTCAGTCACCTTCTGTCCACCCTTTGCCGTCACTCCCAAAATTGTCAGCAAAGACGACTGCCACTTGCAGCCAATGTAATGTAACACTCCTGGCCAAAAATCTACGAACTCACATTCAAAGACAACATACGGACAGAGTAAATGCGATGACTCCTGAGAAGCACTTCAGATCTCAGTGCATTGATGGAAAAATTGGCATTTTTTGCTGTTGAAAAGGCATTTCATGGTCAAGCAATACCCATACATGTAATAAAAAATACATGGGGCCCAAACTTTCGTTCAGCCTGTGAACTTGACCAATGCATTTCAAATGCTGAATACGCACACATCACTGGGATCTTACCGTTTGAGTGCTGCCATGTACAGTCATTGTGTTTTTGTAAACAAATTGAAAAATCCAATTTTGCACTGACAGAAAACAGTCTCTCTCAGCTGGTGCAGGAGAAGTGGTTTGGTGAAGCAAGGAAAATCCAACTGTTAAAGTTGCAGCAAGAAGCAAATGTTGCGGAGACACCTTTGTCTTTCCATGTCACTGTTGGAAGTTCATCAACAAAATGTTTCATTTCTGTGTTTGAACCAACAGTGTCCTATTACAGTAGAATGGGAAGGGTCATGGTGACTTATGATAAAAAGAAAAATAACTGGCATTGTCCTTGTGCCAAGCCTCGTCAATCGTGTATTCACAAAGCCACAGCAAAGTGGCATCTTTTCCAGACAATACCACAGCTCTTCAAAAGGCTTAAGAGTTCAGAAGGTCCCAACACTGTTCATGAAGATGATGATGCCAACTGTCATGATTCATATCCCCCTAACTCTACTACAGTCAAAAAAATGATGGAAGACATGCTCGAACATAAGAAAATTCCAGTGAAACTCCAACAGGACATCCTGCAAAAATCAAAGCATGCTTTTCCAAAACATCTTGTGCCTGAGGAGGTTGAATGCAGACTATGCAAGGGAGTTTTGAGTGAACCTGTTTTGATTACTTGCCGGGCAAAGATAGTGTCATTCAATGGACTGATTCAGGGTATGGCAGTTTTATTGTTTCAATAGATATTGTAATGTGATTTGCATTGATTCAGAATTTTTCTTTATCCATTTACAAATATATATAAATCTGTACAAATCTTGTTTTTCAGGTGTGTCTACCTACTACAAGTTGTGCCATAAATGCAATCACATATACAGATACCAAGAATGGCAAGATGGTTTGCACAACTTCAATGATCATGTAATCCTCACCCTACACTTATGTTTGGTTTTGAGAAATTCTCTACAGGTACAATATCAGGAATAATGCCTGCTTTTTCACTATAACTTGTTCTTTAACAAAAATTCTAATAATAGAAATGTTGATGAGGGCTTTTATTATATATTTATTTAACCATGCATGCTTGCATATATATGCTTCTTTTCAGAATCACACAGCTGTTGGTAGGGTTGTGCAAATAATTGAAGCCACAGAGGGAGAGTCCTTTCCCAAAGGGGACCTAATCATGCAGGCATATCTGCATTTTGAAGCTTTGTGTGATTTAGACTACATGTACTCCTGTGTGTCCTGTGGATACAGTCCAACTACTGTGATTATGGACCTTCATAAAAAAGGAGTGTTTAGCATCCCAGGTAAACGCTGGTTCCAGTTGGAGTTGTTTTGCTGCTTTATAAATTCATAATTTACATATTTTGATTTGTTTCTTTACATCACAGTGAGTGAAATTCCATCTCCACCTGTGGATTATGATGGGCATGTTGACATAGAGCAATTTTGGAATGCAGTGACAATGGATGTGATAAGCAGAGGGTTTTACCCAAGTAAGTTTTGATTTGTTTTGGTATGCAAATATTGCTGCATGATATGAAGATTGGTATTATGACATGTCTTTGTGCAGTGTTTTCTGGAGGCCCACACACTATAGTTTTCTGTCATTTTTCTTTTCTAACAGATTTATTATAGTGTAGGAATTAGCAGTATTTAAACTAAAAAAGCAAAACCAAAACTTAGTGATGATTTTTATGAAATTATAGTTGTTGTTTTTTTTGGTATAGTGCATAGTGGTCTTAAATTCATATAATAGAAGAACTGCCCACTACGAAATCAGCTTTTTAATGTTAGCTGTATGTTTAGTGTTGATGTATTAAATAGCTTTTTTTTTCTCAAGGTGGCAAAGAAAACCCATTTAAAATTTCACCGAGTTACCACTACTGGTCCCCGTGGATAGGTCCAAAAACAAGGGGATCAACGATGGTTTTAAACACCGAGAATGCAAAAGTCCATTCTCCAGATGGAGGGATTGATGTGGATGTGCCCCTTACTGAGGAAAGGCTTGGAGATGAGCTTCTCCACCTCAAGGTAGATTTTTGTTTAAATTGGTTTGGAAATGTTTTAGTTTTTCCAAATAAAGCCAAGATTAGTAGGCAGCAAAATAATTTGTAAAAAGGTCACTTTACTATTATATAGTACTTTTTATTACATTTATTTTTTTGCTGAACTTACTCTCAAATTTGCTTATGATTAGATTGCAGATTTGAAAAAGCTGTGTCGACAGTGTGGGGTTGATAATGTTGGTTCTAAAATGGATCTCGTCCTCAAACTTCGTGATAAAATGTCGAATAGAGTGACATACAACAAGGTGTTTGAAAAGATTTGGGGTGCTTCAGGTGAGTTATGGCATGTATGTATGTATGTGTATTGTATATGTATATATGCCCATATGTGTACAGTATATGTTAAACATTTGAAGTGGATCAATGTTTTTAAATTATCCTAATATATGAATGGCTGCTGCTCAATAGTTTTAGGATAATTTATGAAAGGTTTTTGATCCATGTTAAAATGTACTATATTATTGTTGAAATTGTTTATTTAGTGTTTCAATAATTTAGTTATTTTTTTACTTTTGTGTGTTTATAGGTGGTGTAGGTGTAATCATGTGTCCGTGTGGGATTGTTTACTCAATCAAATTTAACCTGAGAGCTGAGAGTCCACGTGATTTCTCGGACCTTCTGCTGTCATGGAAGAATTTTCAGAATATCACAATCTATGATTACCCTCGAGGCTTAGTTGCACACACAAATAAAAGGCAACCAAGATGTCCACCTTTCCACCCATTTGAGGGTAGAGTGCAAGACCCCTCCGCTGAAAACATTAAAAAAAAGCAAAAGAAGGAAAGCTAAAAGTACACCTTCCTTGGCTGGCACACAAAAAAAACCCTGCAGATCCTGACTGCCACCCGGTGACTGGTTCTTCCGAGCACTACTGTTTGTGTGACGTTTTTCATCAAAGAAACAGTAGGGATGAGAGAGATGTGCTCTGCACTATTGGTCTTGTGCCAGAGCTGGCTGGAAAAGTTAATAGCCAGCGTGCAGAGCAGCTTTTTTCCGAAGTAAAGAAAAACAATTACTTCATGAATATGTTAAGACCAGCAGCACACATCTTTCTGGCACGAAATATCCTCCACCACAGGAATCTTGCACATAACCAAAAAAAAATAGATCAGTTTAATAAATTGTTCCATGGCAATCGTACTTTGGAATCCGATTTAAATGGTAAGGTCATAATTTTTTTTAAATATTCTTCATACTTGTTTAAATATTTTATTAAAGTTTTAATGACTACCTCATAGGGCCACATAGTTCACAGCATTTAACCTTTTTTTATTATTATTTTTGTTTGTCTTTCTTAGCCCACAAATCCACAGACAAGCATGTGTTTTCTGACTTGGAGATTGTACCTGATGATGAGGCAGTGCTCAAACAGGCACCAAAGGATTGTGGTAAAAATTGTTGTTTCTGTTTTTCTCCTTATTCTTCCTTCTTGTTCTTTCTCCTTTGTTGCCCTCCTTCTTCTACTTGTTGTTGTAAGAGTATTACCTTTTATACATAATGCATCAACTGTTTTTCAATCTAAAGGCACACCTCCACCCTCTGTCAAGACTGATAAGAGATCCTTAGTGAACCAACACAACAACTGTAAGAATTTAAATTGTTTACATTTTTTCTTTCATATTGGTTGTCATCTTAAATAGAATGTTGTTGCTAATTATTTTAAATTTTATATATTTTGTAGTGCCTGTTCAAAGTTCTGCTGAGAGTATTTTCACTCTGGAATGTGTGCAGCCAAACAAGGCATGCTGGACACAGCCACCCAGTACAGTCCAGCTGGAGAAGGTTAGTTTTATATATCATGAAACATGTTTATTCATTAGAAATGCATAAAGATGAACAGCGAGAAAGATATTGTATTGCAGTATATTATAGTATGTTCTTTTCATAGTTAAACCATGCCTTACAGGAGAGAGGGCCAAAAAATGAATTCCTAGCAACTGTTGGAGGCACAGTGCTCACCAGGTTGGATTTCCAAACGTTGGGACTACATGATGTAGAGGCGACAGTAAGATTCTGCAAACACATTTTGGTATATTAATACCTTAATCCATATAGTAAAATAAATTTATCCTTGAATGATTACAGATTTTGAATGCTTGCCTTTCTGTCGTAAAGGATGTTGCTGGCCTTCAGGTAATGCAAAGAATGACCTAGACCAAAAAACTCTGTATTTAATGTATATGATTGTATCTGCTTGTTTAATTGTATTTTTATTTATTTTCACTTAACAGGGTATAACAGTCCATGTGTTCAGTGCATATGTGACAGTGACTTGGTTGCCTCCAATGTGTGTTGACCCACTGTGTAATGTTCCTGTGAGTGTTATTGTGTGATTTTGTAACTGAGGCAGTGTAGAATAAGTCATTTAGTGTTTGTGTTGTAAATACTACATTTCTTAAATTCTTCTGATTTTGTTTAAGGAAAATCTGGCAAGTCATGACATCATTTTACTACCTTCTTGGACGAGCAATCACTGGATGATCTGTGTATGTGTCAATATAATACATAATGTCAAGTAAATAAATAGAAAATATTAAACTGTTCCACTTATTTTAGATATAAAACCTGAAAAGTAAGGATTCAGTTCATGAAATGTAATGTTAAAGTTGCACTGTCATAGATCATGAAGCCAAAAAAAAGGGAGATCTATTGGCTTGATTCCCTCTCTGGACGAGGCTTCAGTGATACACGCTACTTGAGCAGTTACAGGTTTATGAGTGAAAAGTTCAGAGTTCGGGATAATGGTAGTTCTGTTTTAAACCACATATCCCCATTTTTGTTCACTTTTTTCTCTTTGTTCAGATTTATCTATCTTTATATGTTCATTGATGTTCTTTTGATAAGTCCCATCTGAATGTCTGATGGACTGTAGGCCCTGTGATATGAGAGCTTTCAATTTAAATGTTTAAGGTTTTGTATGTTTGTTTCTTTTAATATTGTTCTCTACAGAAAACGAGCACAGCATGTATGTTCAGACACATGGGATGAATACAGTGCTGATGAAATTCCAGTAAGCAACACCCATAAACATTGTTCCTTAACTACTTAATGTTTTGACTTTATTTTGTCTTTTTTTGTTGTTAATTGTTGTTGTTAATGGTGGTGTTCTTTTGTTTTTTTTGTATTACCAGGGCATTCCCAAACAACACTGCTCAAATAACTGTGGAGTGTTTGTGTTGATGGCAAGTAATTTAAAAAAAAAGTTTCTTCAAAAACTTATTTAATGTTTGCATATGGTGTTTTGTTGCTTGGAATCATTACAAAACCAATATGCTATTTTAGTATGCATCTGTACATCTGCTCTAATGTGCTGTTTATTTATGTTGTAGTATGCTCTATACATTGTGATGGAGGGGCATTTTGATTTCGATGAGGTAAACTTTGTTTTCTAAGGTTTTTTTTTTGTTTGTTATTATTACTTGGCATTAGTTTATCTGTTCTTTATTTTGCAGTCTGACATGCAACTGCTAAGACACTGGTGGTGCATAGTTTTGCTGACAAACTACCCTTTGAAGTAAGTTAGGTCTCCTGAATGTAAAATGTTTTCAGTTTATCAGTGAACCTTTAGCCTAGCAATTTTACATAAAACTTAAGAATTTTTTTAACTGAAAAATGCATAACATTTTTACATTAATCTTAGTTTTTTATTTTAAAACATTTTTAGGTCAGATGCTAAAAGAAAAAGCCTCAGGAAAAGAATGAGAACGCAGAAAGCAGGTATGGTTTACACTGGTATTTTTAATGGTACAATTAGAAGGAATATGATGGTTTTGTTTTTTTTGTTTTTTTATTGTTCATTTAGAGGCAATCGACCCCATCCCAGTTGACGATTTTCTGACCACGGTATGCCTAGTAGAAACATCTTTAACTCTGAGATTTATTTTAATATGCATATGTTAAGCGGCAATTTGGCCATATTGTCGGCTATTTTGTACAGATGCCTCCTGAGATCCTGCGGCAAATCCTTTTGAAGGTCGTCACAGAGGATGGTGATGTGGCTTTCCTTCGCCTCTCCTTGACGTGCAGGATCTTCAAAGATATTGTTAGCAATGCTAAATTCAGGGAGCAGGCTCACTACATCTGGCTGGACAGTAAGTTATTTATAAACAAATCTTTATAAATAGTGACTAAGGAAAGTGCTTAGCATATTCCTTATTTGTTTCTATTCATCTCTGTCTGTCTGTCTGTGTACACATGATAAAGAATATAGAGTATGCCAAACACTTTTAACAGTACTGTATTATTAGTTATACTTTGAATTATGTTTGTGTCTTGCTAAATGTACTTGATTTTTATTCAGGTGTCATCAACTGGAGTAAGTTTTCTGAGGACTACAAAAAAAGAGTTCAGAGTGCCATATTCCTTGACCGAATGCCCTGAATGTGGGAACATTTTTAAAGACTGCCCACCTGGGTATGTTGGGGATGGCAGGAAGGGAGTCCTGCGAGCATTCTACTCCACCATCGACTTCCCAGGATACTGCTCAGCAGATTGCCACTTTAATGCTGGAGGGGAATTCCCCTATGAAAATGTTTAATAGTTTTTGTTTATTAAAGACAATCAAAAAACTGCTGTGTCTTAAATTATTATTATTTTCTTGGTTACTTGTCAGTCTTCCTGCTGTACATCTGTTCTCGCGCACACACGCACACGCGCACACACACCCACACATACATATATATTTATTAGGCAGCACTAATCATAGTTCAATCGTGGTATTTGTAGAAAAATTAAATGTGGCCAAAAAACAATTATCACTAGTACTTTTGCAAAAGTAAAACTAGTTCATTTCTGTAAGTTTAATCTTTCGGCAATCCTTTTTAATAAGTAATTTTTTTGCAGGAGAAATACTATTGAAATTCACCTAACCGTTTTCTTGAATGAAATTCATGATTTGATAATATTTGTAATTTACATTAAAACATTTAGCAGGAATAACCGCTTTTGTGTATTTTATTAACAATAAAAACTGTTTTCGAGAAGTTGTAAATGCATTTCCTGTTTACTGACACGACGTAGTGGCATCGACGTTATTACGTCTCCACTAACCAATGAAATTACAAGTGGGCGGGACTGCATGTGCAGCCCCGCCCCGCTTTCCACTAACCAATGAAATTACTGGTGGGCGTGACTGCATGTGCAGCCCCGCCCCATATTCAGCCCCGCCCCAATCTGCGGGCTGCAGATGGGTATAGTTGAATTCTGTTATAGAGATTTGACCAGATCCTCAATCTGTTTATTTTGGGTTCTGGTGTTTTTTTGGTCAAAGTTAGGCGTTTTAGGGGACACCATGATCGAGGTCTGGCAGGGGACACACCATGATCGAGAAGGTGTGGTTTGTCTTTTACTTACTCCCTCAAGACCAGTTGTGAGAGGGAAATGTTTAAGACACTTCTTCAGTAGTGTACCTCAGATTCATCGGGTGTTTTGACTCTTTAAAACACTAGACCCATTCGTCTGAGGCGATCAGCTCTGGATGATCAATCACAGGCTAGTGTCTTCTTGCCAATTTGTAATGGGGATTTGATCAGATCCTCAATCTGTTTAGTTTGGGTTCTGGTGTTTAGTCAAAGTTAAGTTTAGGGGAGGGTTGTGTGTTTTTCCTAAAGTTTAGGGTTACGATTGGGTTGGGGTTATGCCCTTTGATCACGAACGGTTGGGTTTAGGGTCTGGTGAGGGTTGTCCTGCCCGGAATTACTTGGCATAACAGACAGTACCATTTGTTTACTGACAGTTGGGTTTAGGGTTTGAGTGCAGGGTGAAGGTTTAGTTGAAGTTATTTTTCCTGAGAGGTCCAAGGTTTTAGAAGTTTCCAGATCAAATAGTTAAAACGAGGTTGTCTGACTGGTGTAGGTGGTGTTGATGCGCAATGTGCTCGTTGTGTGGAGGTGCTAATCACCAGTAGAAGACTGGGCTTCATTTAAGGCCTGTTCGCCCAAGGCCACCGTCCCTGCGTGCTGTCCAAGTGGACCCAGGGGGGCTGAATACTCACCACTCCCCCAAGTGACCTTTTGTTAACACCGCAAGGTTGCCCAGGTCACCCGAGACGAGTCTGTAGAGATCCTCTTTTGACGCTTACTCTGGCCAATTCGGACTCTCCAGGACCCCAGATTTGTCCAGGAATCAAGAGCCCTTGTCCAAATCTCCTGAAGGTAACAGGTAGGTTCAGGAACAAGTCATTGCCTTCTCTCCTGCTGCTGATTTTCTCCAGCCAACATCCAAGTTTACCCTTCAACTAAACCAACCTGCAGCTCCTCTCCTCAGCTGGACCAGTAATAGACTCAGTCTGCAGGATCTCTTGGGTCAGTTTAAGTGCTAGAGGACACTCAAAACAAAAGTATAAATACCTATTATTTTTGGGTTAGAGTGAGTGACAGAAGCTGAAAAAGCTCACCACAGGGACAAATAGCCTTGTTTGCAGTGCAGCATTATACAAATGAAGGCATTCAGAGGTCCAGTCCCAGCATGCAGACCTTTCCCAATGCTAAATACCTGCCCATCTGTTTTATATACTTATTGGTAGAGGGAGTCTTCATGCACCTTTAGGCTGCAACCATAAGAGAACCACTTTTAACCACCGAGCATAATCAAACAAAACCCTAAGTGAAATACTTACCAGATGTGCAGGAACATTGTCAAACACAACCCTAAGAGAAATACTTACCAGATGTGCAGGAACATTGTCAAACACAACCCTAAGAGAAATGCTTACCAGATGTGCAGGAACAGTCAAACATAACTCACCTTAGCATTTTCAGACCTGGGATTGACTAAACCAACTACAACTTACCATACATACCAACATGGAGTCAGCTCTACCTGGAAGTCATGTGCTGTTTCATGTGGAAGAGCATTGATCATAGCCTTCATTTACACAGTTTCTCTACAAACCCATAGTTCAGAAAGCCACTGTAGTCATTTGATCCCCAAAAATAAAAAATAAAAATCCATAGCCCATTAGTCCACACACATACTTACAGGAGTTCAGCCTTGGAATGGCAAGTCATTAAATTTGCTGAGGGGGAAGAGGGAGAATTGTTTTTTTTTTTTTTTTTAAGTCATCCACAATTTATTCAGTACAGATTCGACTAACCTTATTTTTGGCATGTTGGGAGAAGTCCTGAAAATTATGATCAGGATCTCTGGCAACGGTCTCAATCAGGCTCCTGAATTCCCATCTTCAGGACCTCCATCTGCTGCAACCTCGTTCACCACTGCATGCAGGACGACAAAAGCTCCAAAGCTCAACAGCATTCAAGACAGCAGGGATTTTACCCAGATGTACAGGACTCAATGTTTGCTCTCATTCCATCTGAGGGGCAAAGCAGTTCTGGGTGGGGATCTGGAAAGCTGGCAGGAGAACCTCCAATTCCACTACACACAGTCCACGGTAGCTAGTCTCCAATTCAAGATCTGAGCTAACAATCCAGGACCTCCAGGAAAAGCTTCTCTGCCTCCTGCTCATACTGCAGCTCCACTCCCAGATCTTGCAGCAAAGCTTCACCACTTCCAACTCCTCAGGCAACGTGTCCGGGAGTTCAGCTCCAGCTCTGCTGGGGTGCAGATGGTCAGCACAGACAAGCCTAGGAGGCTCACAGAAAACATGCCAGTAATTAAAAGCAGTTTCCATTTTAAAGCATAACCATTCATTCAGAGTAAAGACTTACGGTTCAGCAGGGGTTCACCTGATGTTCATCACTGCACGCAGGACAACAAAAAGGTCCAACGCTTAACAGCATTCAATATTGCCGGGACCTAAAGAGAGACTTCATTAACACGAGCACAAGGAAAACTGAGTGCACATTACGTTCAGTGGATTTAACCCAGATGTACCGGACTACAGACTCCGTGCTCTCATTCCATTTCAGAGCAGCAAAAGCAGTTCTGGGTGGGGATCTGGAAAGCTGACAGTAGGAGAACCTCAAATTCAACTGCACACTCAGTCCTCAGTATCCCAGCACTGGAGTTAACACCTGGGCAGGCAATGTATTGGGCATGTGCAGAGGAAGGCACCGTTGAGCAGATTGGTGTTAAAATTCCACAAAAAACCTTAGGGCTTGCAGATCCAGGACCTCCAGGCAAAGCTTCTCCACCCCCTCCTGCTCCAACTGCAGCTTGCGTCTTCACCTGCACTCAAAAAAATAAAATAATTCACTAATACTGGTCTACATTTTTTTTTTTTTTTTTTTTAAGTTACTGCTGTCTGTAGTGCAGTGTGCACGTGCTATTGTGAATTAACTTAGGTCAAATTTTATGAAGCATCCTGAAGATGTCCAAGAGGGGTTCAGATCCAGATCTGTTGGTGAGAAAACCATTAGCATGTAGCTTAGGACAGGAACAGAAAACATTAAAGCAGTTTGTTCTTCTTAGCAACAAACCTTACCTTAAGTGGATTTAATACAGAGGTGTGGGACAATGGTCACCAATGTTTAGCCCTGTTGCATCTTACAGGGGATCCGGAAGGACTCACCTTCTGCTTCACACATGAGTCCACATAACCCAGTGTTGCAGTGAGCACCTGGACCTGTAAGATGCAAACTTCACCACCTCTAGCTCCACAGTCTTGTCAGGCAACATGTCCAGGAGATCAGCTCCAGCTCTGCTGGGGTGCAGATGGTCACAGACAAGCCTAGGAGGCTCACAGAAAACATACCAGTAATTAAAAGCAGTTTCCATGCACAGCATAACCATTCATTTAGAGGAAAGATCATACTGAACCATTCATGTCCTTGTCAATAATTGGAGGATTGTACTAGAGTTTGGTTTAGACCAGGCTCATGATGCCACTCTTCACGATTTCCATCTGATGAAGCCTCAACACTGCATAGGAGGATGGCAACAGCTCTGATGCTCATCAGCACTGAGGATTGCAGGGACAGAGACAGACAAATTTATAACCTACAGAGACAGACAAAATTAAAAGCATCAGGAAAACTGAGTAAACGCCTTACCATTAGTGGATTTGGTACAAAATGTGCCAGACTATGGAGTGGCCAGTTTCATGACAATTAAAAAAAAAAAAAAAAAAAACACCAGTGTTGATGTAGTTCTTGTAGTGCTCCATGTGAAGCGCAGAAGAAAAAAAAATACTTAGTCAGGTAGTGCAAAGAGTCCTGAAGATGTTCTGATGGGAGTTCAGGTCCAGCTCAAGCAATACCTGAGAAGAAACAATTACTAGATGTGCCACAACAGTCAAACAAACCCAGAAGAGAAACACTTACTAGATGCCAAACAAACCCTGAGATCAGAAAAACCAATTACTAGATGTGCAGGAACATCTGGTCAAACAAAACCCTGAGAGAAGCAACAGTTACTAGATGTGCAGGAACGTACAGTCAAACAAGAGCCTGAGGAGAGAAAACCATTAGGAAATGTGCAGGAACAGTCAAACAAAACCCTGAGGAAACACAATTAGGAAATGTGCGGGGGCATAGTCAAACGAAACCCTGAGAAGAGCAGCACTTACTAGATGTGCAGGAACATACAGTCAAACAAAAGCCTGAGGAGAGAACACAATTAGGAAATGTGCAGGAGCAGTCAAACAAAACCATGAGAAGAGCAACACTTACTAGATGTGCAGGAACAGTCAAACAAAACCCTGAGAAGAGCAACACTTACTAGATGTGCAGGAACGTAGTCAAACAAAAGCCTGAGGAGAGAACACAATTAGGAAATGTGCAGGAGCAGTCAAACAAAAACCCTGAGAAGAGCAACACTTACTAGATGTGGCAGGAACGTACAGTCAAACAAAACCCTGAGAAGAGCAACACTTACTAGATGTGCAGGAACTACAGTCAACAAAACCCTGAGAAGAGCAACACTTACTAGATGTGCAGGAACGTACAGTCAAACAAAACCCTGAGAAGAGCAACACTTACTAGATGTGCAGGAACGTACAGTCAAACAAAACCCTGAGAAGAGCAACACTTACTAGATGTGCAGGAACGTACAGTCAAACAAAACCCTGAGAAGAGCAACACTTACTAGATGTGCAGGAACGTACAGTCAAACAAAACCCTGAGAAGAGCAACACTTACTAGATGTGCAGGAACGTACAGTCAAACAAAACCCTGAGAAGAGCAACACTTACTAGATGTGCAGGAACGTATCAAACAAACCCTGAGAAGAGCAACACTTACTAGATGTGCAGGAACGTACAGTCACAAAAACCCTGAGAAGAGCAACACTTACTAGATGTGCAGGAACGTACAGCCAAACAAAACCCTGAGAAGAGCAACACTTACTAGATGTGCAGGAACGTACAGTCAAACAAAACCCCTGAGAAGAGCAACACTACTAGATGTGCAGGAACGTACAGTCAAACAAAACCCTGAGAAGAGCAACACTTACTAGATGTGCAGGAACGTACAGTCAAACAAAACCCTGAGAAGAGCAACACTTACTAAATGTGCAGGAACGTACAGTCAAACAAAACCCTGAGAAGAGCAACACTTACTAGATGTGCAGGAACGTACAGTCAAACAAAACCCTAAGAAGAGCAACACTTACTAGATGTGCAGGAACGTACAGTCAAACAAAACCCTGAGAAGAGCAACACTTACTAGATGTGCAGGAACGTACAGTCAAACAAAACCCTAAGAAGAGCAACACTTACTAGATGTGCAGGAACGTACAGTCAAACAAAACCCTGAGAAGAGCAACACTTACTAGATGTGCAGGAACGTACAGTCAAACAAAACCCTGAGAAGAGCAACACTTACTAGATGTGCAGGAACGTACAGTCAAACAAAACCCTGAGAAGAGCAACACTTACTAGATGTGCAGGAACGTACAGTCAAACAAAACCCTGAGAAGAGCAACACTTACTAGATGTGCAGGAACGTACAGTCAAACAAAACCCTGAGAAGAGCAACACTTACTAGATGTGCAGGAACGTACAGTCAAACAAAACCCTGAGAAGAGCAACACTTACTAGATGTGCAGGAACGTACAGTCAAACAAAACCCTGAGAAGAGCAACACTTACTAGATGTGCAGGAACGTACAGTCAAACAAAACCCTGAGAAGAGCAACACTTACTAGATGTGCAGGAACGTACAGTCAAACAAAACCCTGAGAAGAGCAACACTTACTAGATGTGCAGGAGCAGTCAAACAAAACCCTGAGAAGAGCAACACTTACTAGATGTGCAGGAACGTACAGTCAAACAAAACCCTGAGAAGAGCAACACTTACTAGATGTGCAGGAACGTACAGTCAAACAAAACCCTGAGAAGAGCAACACTTACTAGATGTGCAGGAACGTACAGTCAAACAAACCCTGAGAAGAGCAACACTTACTAGATGTGCAGGAACGTACAGTCAAACAAAACCCTGAGAAGAGCAACACTTACTAGATGTGCAGGAACGTACAGTCAAACAAAACCCTGAGAAGAGCAACACTTACTAGATGTGCAGGAACGTACAGTCAAACAAAACCCTGAGAAGAGCAACACTTACTAGATGTGCAGGAACGTACAGTCAAACAAAACCCTGAGAAGAGCAACACTTACTAGATGTGCAGGAACGTACAGTCAAACAAAACCCTGAGAAGAGCAACACTTACTAGATGTGCAGGAACGTACAGTCAAACAAAACCCTGAGAAGAGCAACACTTACTAGATGTGCAGGAACGTACAGTCAAACAAAACCCTGAGAAGAGCAACACTTACTAGATGTGCAGGAACGTACAGTCAAACAAAACCCTGAGAAGAGCAACACTTACTAGATGTGCAGGAACGTACAGTCAAACAAAACCCTGAGGAGAGCAACACTTACTAGATGTGCAGGAACGTAGTCAAACAAAAGCCTGAGAAGAGCAACACTACTAGGAAATGTGCAGGACGTACAGTCAAACAAAACCCTGAGAAGAGCAACACTTACTAGATGTGCAGGAACGTCAGTCAAACAAAACCCTGAGAAGAGCAACACTTACTAGATGTGCAGGAACGTACAGTCAAACAAAACCCTGAGAAGAGCAACACTTACTAGATGTGCAGGAACGTACAGTCAAACAAAACCCTGAGAAGAGCAACACTTACTAGATGTGCAGGAACGTACAGTCAAACAAAACCCTGAGAAGAGCAACACTTACTAGATGTGCAGGAACGTACAGTCAAACAAAACCCTGAGAAGAGCAACACTTACTAGATGTGCAGGAACGTACAGTCAAACAAAACCCTGAGAAGAGCAACACTTACTAGATGTGCAGGAACGTACAGTCAAACAAAACCCTGAGAAGAGCAACACTTACTAGATGTGCAGGAACGTACAGTCAAACAAAACCCTGAGAAGAGCAACACTTACTAGATGTGCAGGAACGTACAGTCAAACAAAACCCTGAGAAGAGCAACACTTACTAGATGTGCAGGAACGTACAGTCAAACAAAACCCTGAGAAGAGCAACACTTACTAGATGTGCAGGAACGTACAGTCAAACAAAACCCTGAGAAGAGCAACACTTACTAGATGTGCAGGAACGTACAGTCAAACAAAACCCTGAGAAGAGCAACACTTACTAGATGTGCAGGAACGTACAGTCAAACAAAACCCTGAGAAGAGCAACACTTACTAGATGTGCAGGAACGTACAGTCAAACAAAACCCTGAGAAGAGCAACACTTACTAGATGTGCAGGAACGTACAGTCAAACAAAACCCTGAGAAGAGCAACACTTACTAGATGTGCAGGAACGTACAGTCAAACAAAACCCTGAGAAGAGCAACACTTACTAGATGTGCAGGAACGTACAGTCAAACAAAACCCTGAGAAGAGCAACACTTACTAGATGTGCAGGAGCGTAGTCAAACAAAACCCTGAGAAGAGCAACACTTACTAGATGTGCAGGAGCAGTCAAACAAAACCCTGAGAAGAGCAACACTTACTAGATGTGCAGGAACGTACAGTCAAACAAAACCCTGAGAAGAGCAACACTTACTAGATGTGCAGGAGCAGTCAAACAAAACCCTGAGAAGAGCAACACTTACTAGATGTGCAGGAACGTACAGTCAAACAAAACCCTGAGAAGAGCAACACTTACTAGATGTGCAGGAACGTACAGTCAAACAAACCCTGAGAAGAGCAACACTTACTAGATGTGCAGGAACGTACAGTCAAACAAAACCCTGAGAAGAGCAACACTTACTAGATGTGCAGGAACGTACAGTCAAACAAAACCCTGAGAAGAGCAACACTTACTAGATGTGCAGGAACGTACAGTCAAACAAAACCCTGAGAAGAGCAACACTTACTAGATGTGCAGGAACGTACAGTCAAACAAAACCCTGAGAAGAGCAACACTTACTAGATGTGCAGGAACGTACAGTCAAACAAAACCCTGAGAAGAGCAACACTTACTAGATGTGCAGGAACGTACAGTCAAACAAAACCCTGAGAAGAGCAACACTTACTAGATGTGCAGGAACGTACAGTCAAACAAAACCCTGAGAAGAGCAACACTTACTAGATGTGCAGGAACGTACAGTCAAACAAAACCCTGAGAAGAGCAACACTTACTAGATGTGCAGGAACGTACAGTCAAACAAAACCCTGAGAAGAGCAACACTTACTAGATGTGCAGGAACGTACAGTCAAACAAAACCCTGAGAAGAGCAACACTTACTAGATGTGCAGGAACGTACAGTCAAACAAAACCCTGAGAAGAGCAACACTTACTAGATGTGCAGGAACGTACAGTCAAACAAAACCCTGAGAAGAGCAACACTTACTAGATGTGCAGGAACGTACAGTCAAACAAAACCCTGAGAAGAGCAACACTTACTAGATGTGCAGGAACGTACAGTCAAACAAAACCCTGAGAAGAGCAACACTTACTAGATGTGCAGGAGCAGTCAAACAAAACCCTGAGAAGAGCAACACTTACTAGATGTGCAGGAACGTACAGTCAAACAAAACCCTGAGAAGAGCAACACTTACTAGATGTGCAGGAACGTACAGTCAAACAAAACCCTGAGAAGAGCAACACTTACTAGATGTGCAGGAACGTACAGTCAAACAAAACCCTGAGAAGAGCAACACTTACTAGATGTGCAGGAACGTACAGTCAAACAAAACCCTGAGAAGAGCAACACTTACTAGATGTGCAGGAACGTACAGTCAAACAAAACCCTGAGAAGAGCAACACTTACTAGATGTGCAGGAACGTACAGTCAAACAAAACCCTGAGAAGAGCAACACTTACTAGATGTGCAGGAACGTACAGTCAAACAAAACCCTGAGAAGAGCAACACTTACTAGATGTGCAGGAACGTACAGTCAAACAAAACCCTGAGAAGAGCAACACTTACTAGATGTGCAGGAACGTACAGTCAAACAAAACCCTGAGAAGAGCAACACTTACTAGATGTGCAGGAACGTACAGTCAAACAAGAGCAACACTTACTAGATGTGCAGGAGCAGTCAAACAAAAGCCTGAGAAGAGCAACACTTACTAGATGTGCAGGAACGTACAGTCAAACAAAACCCTGAGAAGAGCACACTTACTAGATGTGCAGGAACGTACAGTCAAACAAAACCCTGAGAAGAGCAACACTTACTAGATGTGCAGGAACGTACAGTCAAACAAAACCCTGAGAAGAGCAACACTTACTAGATGTGCAGGAACGTACAGTCAAACAAAACCCTGAGAAGAGCAACACTTACTAGATGTGCAGGAACGTACAGTCAAACAAAACCCTGAGAAGAGCAACACTTACTAGATGTGCAGGAACGTACAGTCAAACAAAACCCTGAGAAGAGCAACACTTACTAGATGTGCAGGAACGTACAGTCAAACAAAACCCTGAGAAGAGCAACACTTACTAGATGTGCAGGAACGTACAGTCAAACAAAACCCTGAGAAGAGCAACACTTACTAGATGTGCAGGAACAGTCAAACAAAACCCTGAGGAGAGCAACACTTACTAGATGTGCAGGAGCAGTCAAACAAAACCCTGAGAACAGAAACACTTACTAGATGTGCAGGAACGTAGTCAAACAAAACCCTGAGAGCAACACTTACTAGATGTGCAGGAACGCAGTCAAACAAAACCCTGAGAGAGAACACTTACTAGATGTGCAGGAACAGTCAAACAAAAGCCTGAGAAGCACACTTACTAGATGTGCAGGAACAGTCAAACAAAACCCTGAGAAGAGCAACACTTACTAGATGTGCAGGAGCAGTCAAACAAAACCCTGAGAAGAGCAACACTTACTAGATGTGCAGGAACGTAGTCAAACAAAACCCTGAGGAGAGAACTAGATGTGCAGGAGCAGTCAAACAAAACCTGAGAAGAGCAACACTTACTAGATGTGCAGGAGCAGTCAAACAAAACCTGAGAAGAGCAACACTTACTAGATGTGCAAGAGCAGTCAAACAGCCTGAGAAGAGCAACACTTACTAGATGTGCAGGAGCAGTCAAACAAAACCCTGAGGAGAGAACACAATTAGGAAATGTGCAGCAGTCAAAAAAAAAAAAACCCTGAGAACAGAAACACTTACTAGATGTGCAGGAACGTACAAACAAAACCCTGAGAAGAGCAACACTTACTAGATGTGCAGGAGCAGTCAAACAAAACCCTGAGAAGAGCAAACACAATAAGGAAATGTGCAGCAGTCAAAAAAAACCCTGAGAACAAACACTTACTAGATGTGCAGGAACGTAGTCAAACAAAACCCTGAGAAGAGCAACACTTACTAGATGTGCAGGAACGTAGTCAAACAAAACCCTGAGGAGAGAACACAATTAGGAAATGTGCAGGAGCAGTCAAAAAAACCCTGAGAACAGAAACACTTACTAGATGTGCAGGAACAGTCAAACAAAACCCTGAGGAGAGCAACACTTACTAGATGTGCAGGAACGTCAAACAAAACCTGAGGAGAGAAAAACAATTAGGAAATGTGCAGGAGCAGTCAAAAAAACCCTGAGAAGAGCAACACTTACTAGATGTGCAGGAACGTACAGTCAAACAAAACCCTGAGAAGAGCAACACTTACTAGATGTGCAGGAACGTACAGTCAAACAAAACCCTGAGAAGAGCAACACTTACTAGATGTGCAGGAACGTACAGTCAAACAAAACCCTGAGAAGAGCAACACTTACTAGATGTGCAGGAACGTACAGTCAAACAAAACCCTGAGAAGAGCAACACTTACTAGATGTGCAGGAACGTACAGTCAAACAAAACCCTGAGAAGAGCAACACTTACTAGATGTGCAGGAACGTACAGTCAAACAAAACCCTGAGAAGAGCAACACTTACTAGATGTGCAGGAACGTACAGTCAAACAAAACCCTGAGAAGAGCAACACTTACTAGATGTGCAGGAACGTACAGTCAAACAAAACCCTGAGAAGAGCAACACTTACTAGATGTGCAGGAACGTACAGTCAAACAAAACCCTGAGAAGAGCAACACTTACTAGATGTGCAGGAACGTACAGTCAAACAAAACCCTGAGAAGAGCAACACTTACTAGATGTGCAGGAACGTACAGTCAAACAAAACCCTGAGAAGAGCAACACTTACTAGATGTGCAGGAACGTACAGTCAAACAAAACCCTGAGAAGAGCAACACTTACTAGATGTGCAGGAACGTACAGTCAAACAAAACCCTGAGAAGAGCAACACTTACTAGATGTGCAGGAACGTACAGTCAAACAAAACCCTGAGAAGAGCAACACTTACTAGATGTGCAGGAACGTACAGTCAAACAAAACCCTGAGAAGAGCAACACTTACTAGATGTGCAGGAACGTACAGTCAAACAAACCCTGAGAAGAGCAACACTTACTAGAATGTGCAGGACGTACAGTCAAACAAAACCCTGAGAAGAGCAACACTTACTAGATGTGCAGGAACGTACAGTCAAACAAAACCCTGAGAAGAGCAACACTTACTAGATGTGCAGGAGCAGTCAAACAAAACCCTGAGAAGAGCAACACTTACTAGATGTGCAGGAACGTACAGTCAAACAAAACCCTGAGAAGAGCAACACTTACTAGATGTGCAGGAACAGTCAAACAAAACCTGAGGAGAGCAACACTTACTAGATGTGCAGGAACAGTCAAACAAAACCCTGAGGAGAGAACACAATTAGGAAATGTGCAGGAGCAGTCAAAAAAAAACCCTAAGAACAGAAACACTTACTAGATGTGCAGAAACGTAGTCAAACAAAACCCTGAGAAGAGCAACACTTACTAGATGTGCAGGAACGTACAGTCAAACAAAACCCTGAGAAGAGCAACACTTACTAGATGTGCAGGAACGTACAGTCAAACAAAACCCTGAGAAGAGCAACACTTACTAAATGTGCAGGAACGTACAGTCAAACAAAACCCTGAGAAGAGCAACACTTACTAGATGTGCAGGAACGTACAGTCAAACAAAACCCTGAGAAGAGCAACACTACTAGATGTGCAGGAACGTACAGTCAACAAAACCCTGAGAAGAGCAACACTTACTAGATGTGCAGGAACGTACAGTCAAACAAACCCTGAGAAGAGCAACACTTACTAGATGTGCAGGAGCAGTCAAACAAAACCCTGAGAAGAGCAACACTTACTAGATGTGCAGGAACGTACAGTCAAACAAAACCCTGAGAAGAGCAACACTTACTAGATGTGCAGGAACGTACAGTCAAACAAAACCCTGAGAAGAGCAACACTTACTAGATGTGCAGGAACGTACAGTCAAACAAAACCCTGAGAAGAGCAACACTTACTAGATGTGCAGGAACGTACAGTCAAACAAAACCCTGAGAAGAGCAACACTTACTAGATGTGCAGGAACGTACAGTCAAACAAAACCCTGAGAAGAGCAACACTTACTAGATGTGCAGGAACGTACAGTCAAACAAAACCCTGAGAAGAGCAACACTTACTAGATGTGCAGGAACGTACAGTCAAACAAAACCCTGAGAAGAGCAACACTTACTAGATGTGCAGGAACGTACAGTCAAACAAAACCCTGAGAAGAGCAACACTTACTAGATGTGCAGGAACGTACAGTCAAACAAAACCCTGAGAAGAGCAACACTTACTAGATGTGCAGGAACGTACAGTCAAACAAAACCCTGAGAAGAGCAACACTTACTAGATGTGCAGGAACGTACAGTCAAACAAAACCCTGAGAAGAGCAACACTTACTAGATGTGCAGGAACGTACAGTCAAACAAAACCCTGAGAAGAGCAACACTTACTAGATGTGCAGGAACGTACAGTCAAACAAAACCCTGAGAAGAGCAACACTTACTAGATGTGCAGGAACGT